>NW_025534046.1:112500-130000 GCF_020615455.1 Coregonus clupeaformis
TCCCTCCTCCCTCCCTCCCCTCCCCTCCCTCCCCTCCCTCCCTCCCTCCCTCCCTCCCTACCTCCCTCCCTCCTCCCCACCTCCCCTCCCTCCCTCCCTCCCCTCCCTCCCTCCCTCCCTCCCTCCCTCCCTCCCTCCCTCCCCTCCTCCCTCCCTCCCTCCCTCCCTCCCTCCCTCCCTCCCCTCCCTCCCTCTCTCTTACTCCTCCTCCTCTTCTCTGCTCTCTTGGCTCTCTTCTCCTCCCGGGCTCTGGCCTCCTCCTCCTCCCTAACCCTCCCCTCCCTCCCTCCCCACCTCCCCCTCCCTCCCTCCCTCCCCCTCCCTCCCTCCCTCCCTCCTCCCTCCCTCCCTCCCTCCCTCCCCACCTCCCTCCCTCCCCCCCTCCCTCCCCCTCCCTCCCTCCCCTCCCTCCTCTCCCCTCCCCTCCCCTCCCTCCCTCCCTCCCTCCCCACCTCCCCTCCTCCCTCCCTCCCCTCCCTCCCTCCCTCCCTCCCTCCCCTCCCTCCCTCCCTCCCTCCCTCCCTCCCTCCCTCCCTCCCTCCCTCCCTCCCTCCTCCCCTCCCTCCCCTCCCTCCCTCTCTCTTACTCCTCCTCCTCTTCTCTGCTCTCTTGGCTCTCTTCTCCTCCCGGGCTCTGGCCTCCTCCTCCTCCTGGTCCTGACGACACTTGTGGAAGTTCTCCACGACGACGCCCACGAACATGTTGAGGACGAAGAAACTGACGATGAGGAGGAAGGAGATGAAGAAGAGGAGCATCCAGGGGTTGTGGTTCCTCACCGGCTGGAGGAGGGAGATAAATCCACACTATCAGATACAAACAGACAGACAAACTACTGTTGTTCTGCCACAACACTGATAAGGACTTATTGGTTCTACTGTTGTACTGCCACAACACCGATAAGGACTTATTGGTTCTACTGTTGTACTGCCACAACACCGATAAGGACTTATTGGTTCTACAGTTGTACTGCCACAACACCGATAAGGACTTATTGGTTCTACTGTTGTACTGCCACAACACCGATAAGGACTTATTGGTTCTACTGTTGTACTGCCACAACACCGATAAGGACTTATTGGTTCTACTGTTGTACTGCCACAACACCGATAAGGACTTATTGGTTCTACTGTTGTACTGCCACAACACTGATAAGGACTTATTGGTTCTACTGTTGTACTGCCACAACACCGATAAGGACTTATTGGTTCTACTGTTGTTCTGCCACAACACCGATAAGGACTTATTGGTTCTACTGTTGTTCTGCCACAACACCGATAAGGACTTATTGGTTCTACTGTTGTACTGCCACAACACCGATAAGGACTTATTGGTTCTACTGTTGTTCTGCCACAACACCGATAAGGACTTATTGGTTCTACTGCCACAACACCGATAAGGACTTATTGGTTCTACTGACCTGGAGGCCTGTAGCATTGCTATGTGGAGACTACAGGAACAGACCAAGAAGGGTTACTGGTTATGACTAAAGACCTGGAGGCCTGTAGCATTGCTATGTGGAGACTACAGGAACAGACCAAGAAGGGTTACTGGTTATGACTAAAGACCTGGAGGCCTGTTGCATTGCTATGTGGGGACTACAGGAACAGACCAAGAAGGGTTACTGGTTATGACTAAAGACCTGGAGGCCTGTAGCATTGCTATGTGGAGACTACAGGAACAGACCAAGAAGGGTTACTGGTTATGACTAAAGACCTGGAGGCCTGTAGCATTGCTATGTGGGGACTACAGGAACAGACCAAGAAGGGTTACTGGTTATGACTAAAGACCTGCAGGCCTGTAGCATTGCTATGTGGGGACTACAGGAACAGACCAAGAAGGGTTACTGGTTATGACTAAAGACCTGGAGGCCTGTAGCATTGCTATGTGGGAGACTACAGGAACAGACCAAGAAGGGTTACTGGTTATGACTAAAGACCTGGAGGCCTGTAGCATTGCTATGTGGAGACTACAGGAACAGACCAAGAAGGGTTACTGGTTATGACTAAAGACCTGGAGGCCTGTAGCATTGCTATGTGGAGACTACAGGAACAGACCAAGAAGGGTTACTGGTTATGACTAAAGACCTGGAGGCCTGTAGCATTGCTATGTGGAGACTACAGGAACAGACCAAGAAGGGTTACTGGTTATGACTAAAGACCTGGAGGCCTGTAGCATTGCTATGTGGGAGACTACAGGAACAGACCAAGAAGGGTTACTGGTTATGACTAAAGACCTGGAGGCCTGTAGCATTGCTATGTGGGGACTACAGGAACAGACCAAGAAGGGTTACTGGTTATGACTAAAGACCTGGAGGCCTGTAGCATTGCTATGTGGGGACTACAGGAACAGACCAAGAAGGGTTACTGGTTATGACTAAAGACCTGGAGGCCTGTAGCATTGCTATGTGGAGACTACAGGAACAGACCAAGAAGGGTTACTGGTTATGACTAAAGACCTGGAGGCCTGTAGCATTGCTATGTGGGAGACTACAGGAACAGACCAAGAAGGGTTACTGGTTATGACTAAAGACCTGGAGGCCTGTAGCATTGCTATGTGGAGACTACAGGAACAGACCAAGAAGGGTTACTGGTTATGACTAAAGACCTGGAGGCCTGTAGCATTGCTATGTGGGGACTACAGGAACAGACCAAGAAGGGTTACTGGTTATGACTAAAGACCTGGAGGCCTGTAGCATTGCTATGTGGGGACTACAGGAACAGACCAAGAAGGGTTACTGGTTATGACTAAAGACCTGGAGGCCTGTAGCATTGCTATGTGGGAGACTACAGGAACAGACCAAGAAGGGTTACTGGTTATGACTAAAGACCTGGAGGCCTGTAGCATTGCTATGTGGGGACTACAGGAACAGACCAAGAAGGGTTACTGGTTATGACTAAAGACCTGGAGGCCTGTAGCATTGCTATGTGGAGACTACAGGAACAGACCAAGAAGGGTTACTGGTTATGACTAAAGACCTGGAGGCCTGTAGCATTGCTATGTGGAGACTACAGGAACAGACCAAGAAGGGTTACTGGTTATGACTAAAGACCTGGAGGCCTGTAGCATTGCTATGTGGAGACTACAGGAACAGACCAAGAAGGGTTACTGGTTATGACTAAAGACCTGGAGGCCTGTAGCATTGCTATGTGGAGACTACAGGAACAGACCAAGAAGGGTTACTGGTTATGACTAAAGACCTGGAGGCCTGTAGCATTGCTATGTGGAGACTACAGGAACAGACCAAGAAGGGTTACTGGTTATGACTAAAGACCTGGAGGCCTGTAGCATTGCTATGTGGAGACTACAGGAACAGACCAAGAAGGGTTACTGGTTATGACTAAAGACCTGGAGGCCTGTAGCATTGCTATGTGGAGACTACAGGAACAGACCAAGAAGGGTTACTGGTTATGACTAAAGACCTGGAGGCCTGTAGCATTGCTATGTGGAGACTACAGGAACAGACCAAGAAGGGTTACTGGTTATGACTAAAGACCTGGAGGCCTGTAGCATTGCTATGTGGGAGACTACAGGAACAGACCAAGAAGGGTTACTGGTTATGACTAAAGACCTGGAGGCCTGTAGCATTGCTATGTGGGGACTACAGGAACAGACCAAGAAGGGTTACTGGTTATGACTAAAGACCTGGAGGCCTGTAGCATTGCTATGTGGAGACTACAGGAACAGACCAAGAAGGGTTACTGGTTATGACTAAAGACCTGGAGGCCTGTAGCATTGCTATGTGGGGACTACAGGAACAGACCAAGAAGGGTTACTGGTTATGACTAAAGACCTGGAGGCCTGTAGCATTGCTATGTGGGAGACTACAGGAACAGACCAAGAAGGGTTACTGGTTATGACTAAAGACCTGGAGGCCTGTAGCATTGCTATGTGGAGACTACAGGAACAGACCAAGAAGGGTTACTGGTTATGACTAAAGACCTGGAGGCCTGTAGCATTGCTATGTGGAGACTACAGGAACAGACCAAGAAGGGTTACTGGTTATGACTAAAGACCTGGAGGCCTGTAGCATTGCTATGTGGAGACTACAGGAACAGACCAAGAAGGGTTACTGGTTATGACTAAAGACCTGGAGGCCTGTAGCATTGCTATGTGGGGACTACAGGAACAGACCAAGAAGGGTTACTGGTTATGACTAAAGACCTGGAGGCCTGTAGCATTGCTATGTGGAGACTACAGGAACAGACCAAGAAGGGTTACTGGTTATGACTAAAGACCTGGAGGCCTGTAGCATTGCTATGTGGGAGACTACAGGAACAGACCAAGAAGGGTTACTGGTTATGACTAAAGACCTGGAGGCCTGTAGCATTGCTATGTGGGGACTACAGGAACAGACCAAGAAGGGTTACTGGTTATGACTAAAGACCTGGAGGCCTGTAGCATTGCTATGTGGAGACTACAGGAACAGACCAAGAAGGGTTACTGGTTATGACTAAAGACCTGGAGGCCTGTAGCATTGCTATGTGGAGACTACAGGAACAGACCAAGAAGGGTTACTGGTTATGACTAAAGACCTGGAGGCCTGTAGCATTGCTATGTGGAGACTACAGGAACAGACCAAGAAGGGTTACTGGTTATGACTAAAGACCTGGAGGCCTGTAGCATTGCTATGTGGAGACTACAGGAACAGACCAAGAAGGGTTACTGGTTATGACTAAAGACCTGGAGGCCTGTAGCATTGCTATGTGGGGACTACAGGAACAGACCAAGAAGGGTTACTGGTTATGACTAAAGACCTGGAGGCCTGTAGCATTGCTATGTGGAGACTACAGGAACAGACCAAGAAGGGTTACTGGTTATGACTAAAGACCTGGAGGCCTGTAGCATTGCTATGTGGAGACTACAGGAACAGACCAAGAAGGGTTACTGGTTATGACTAAAGACCTGGAGGCCTGTAGCATTGCTATGTGGAGACTACAGGAACAGACCAAGAAGGGTTACTGGTTATGACTAAAGACCTGGAGGCCTGTAGCATTGCTATGTGGAGACTACAGGAACAGACCAAGAAGGGTTACTGGTTATGACTAAAGACCTGGAGGCCTGTAGCATTGCTATGTGGGAGACTACAGGAACAGACCAAGAAGGGTTACTGGTTATGACTAAAGACCTGGAGGCCTGTAGCATTGCTATGTGGGGACTACAGGAACAGACCAAGAAGGGTTACTGGTTATGACTAAAGACCTGGAGGCCTGTAGCATTGCTATGTGGAGACTACAGGAACAGACCAAGAAGGGTTACTGGTTATGACTAAAGACCTGGAGGCCTGTAGCATTGCTATGTGGGGACTACAGGAACAGACCAAGAAGGGTTACTGGTTATGACTAAAGACCTGGAGGCCTGTAGCATTGCTATGTGGAGACTACAGGAACAGACCAAGAAGGGTTACTGGTTATGACTAAAGACCTGGAGGCCTGTAGCATTGCTATGTGGGGACTACAGGAACAGACCAAGAAGGGTTACTGGTTATGACTAAAGACCTGGAGGCCTGTAGCATTGCTATGTGGGAGACTACAGGAACAGACCAAGAAGGGTTACTGGTTATGACTAAAGACCTGGAGGCCTGTAGCATTGCTATGTGGGGACTACAGGAACAGACCAAGAAGGGTTACTGGTTATGACTAAAGACCTGGAGGCCTGTAGCATTGCTATGTGGAGACTACAGGAACAGACCAAGAAGGGTTACTGGTTATGACTAAAGACCTGGAGGCCTGTAGCATTGCTATGTGGAGACTACAGGAACAGACCAAGAAGGGTTACTGGTTATGACTAAAGACCTGGAGGCCTGTAGCATTGCTATGTGGAGACTACAGGAACAGACCAAGAAGGGTTACTGGTTATGACTAAAGACCTGGAGGCCTGTAGCATTGCTATGTGGAGACTACAGGAACAGACCAAGAAGGGTTACTGGTTATGACTAAAGACCTGGAGGCCTGTAGCATTGCTATGTGGAGACTACAGGAACAGACCAAGAAGGGTTACTGGTTATGACTAAAGACCTGGAGGCCTGTAGCATTGCTATGTGGGGACTACAGGAACAGACCAAGAAGGGTTACTGGTTATGACTAAAGACCTGGAGGCCTGTAGCATTGCTATGTGGAGACTACAGGAACAGACCAAGAAGGGTTACTGGTTATGACTAAAGACCTGGAGGCCTGTAGCATTGCTATGTGGAGACTACAGGAACAGACCAAGAAGGGTTACTGGTTATGACTAAAGACCTGGAGGCCTGTAGCATTGCTATGTGGGGACTACAGGAACAGACCAAGAAGGGTTACTGGTTATGACTAAAGACCTGGAGGCCTGTAGCATTGCTATGTGGGGACTACAGGAACAGACCAAGAAGGGTTACTGGTTATGACTAAAGACCTGGAGGCCTGTAGCATTGCTATGTGGAGACTACAGGAACAGACCAAGAAGGGTTACTGGTTATGACTAAAGACCTGGAGGCCTGTAGCATTGCTATGTGGAGACTACAGGAACAGACCAAGAAGGGTTACTGGTTATGACTAAAGACCTGGAGGCCTGTAGCATTGCTATGTGGGGACTACAGGAACAGACCAAGAAGGGTTACTGGTTATGACTAAAGACCTGGAGGCCTGTAGCATTGCTATGTGGAGACTACAGGAACAGACCAAGAAGGGTTACTGGTTATGACTAAAGACCTGGAGGCCTGTAGCATTGCTATGTGGAGACTACAGGAACAGACCAAGAAGGGTTACTGGTTATGACTAAAGACCTGGAGGCCTGTAGCATTGCTATGTGGAGACTACAGGAACAGACCAAGAAGGGTTACTGGTTATGACTAAAGACCTGGAGGCCTGTAGCATTGCTATGTGGAGACTACAGGAACAGACCAAGAAGGGTTACTGGTTATGACTAAAGACCTGGAGGCCTGTAGCATTGCTATGTGGAGACTACAGGAACAGACCAAGAAGGGTTACTGGTTATGACTAAAGACCTGGAGGCCTGTAGCATTGCTATGTGGGGACTACAGGAACAGACCAAGAAGGGTTACTGGTTATGACTAAAGACCTGGAGGCCTGTAGCATTGCTATGTGGAGACTACAGGAACAGACCAAGAAGGGTTACTGGTTATGACTAAAGACCTGGAGGCCTGTAGCATTGCTATGTGGGAGACTACAGGAACAGACCAAGAAGGGTTACTGGTTATGACTAAAGACCTGGAGGCCTGTAGCATTGCTATGTGGGGACTACAGGAACAGACCAAGAAGGGTTACTGGTTATGACTAAAGACCTGGAGGCCTGTAGCATTGCTATGTGGGAGACTACAGGAACAGACCAAGAAGGGTTACTGGTTATGACTAAAGACCTGGAGGCCTGTAGCATTGCTATGTGGAGACTACAGGAACAGACCAAGAAGGGTTACTGGTTATGACTAAAGACCTGGAGGCCTGTAGCATTGCTATGTGGAGACTACAGGAACAGACCAAGAAGGGTTACTGGTTATGACTAAAGACCTGGAGGCCTGTAGCATTGCTATGTGGAGACTACAGGAACAGACCAAGAAGGGTTACTGGTTATGACTAAAGACCTGGAGGCCTGTAGCATTGCTATGTGGGGACTACAGGAACAGACCAAGAAGGGTTACTGGTTATGACTAAAGACCTGGAGGCCTGTAGCATTGCTATGTGGGGACTACAGGAACAGACCAAGAAGGGTTACTGGTTATGACTAAAGACCTGGAGGCCTGTAGCATTGCTATGTGGGGACTACAGGAACAGACCAAGAAGGGTTACTGGTTATGACTAAAGACCTGGAGGCCTGTAGCATTGCTATGTGGGGACTACAGGAACAGACCAAGAAGGGTTACTGGTTATGACTAAAGACCTGGAGGCCTGTAGCATTGCTATGTGGGACTACAGGAACAGACCAAGAAGGGTTACTGGTTATGACTAAAGACCTGGAGGCCTGTAGCATTGCTATGTGGGAGACTACAGGAACAGACCAAGAAGGGTTACTGGTTATGACTAAAGACCTGGAGGCCTGTAGCATTGCTATGTGGGGACTACAGGAACAGACCAAGAAGGGTTACTGGTTATGACTAAAGACCTGGAGGCCTGTAGCATTGCTATGTGGGGACTACAGGAACAGACCAAGAAGGGTTACTGGTTATGACTAAAGACCTGGAGGCCTGTAGCATTGCTATGTGGGGACTACAGGAACAGACCAAGAAGGGTTACTGGTTATGACTAAAGACCTGGAGGCCTGTAGCATTGCTATGTGGGGACTACAGGAACAGACCAAGAAGGGTTACTGGTTATGACTAAAGACCTGGAGGCCTGTAGCATTGCTATGTGGGGACTACAGGAACAGACCAAGAAGGGTTACTGGTTATGACTAAAGACCTGGAGGCCTGTAGCATTGCTATGTGGGGACTACAGGAACAGACCAAGAAGGGTTACTGGTTATGACTAAAGACCTGGAGGCCTGTAGCATTGCTATGTGGGGACTACAGGAACAGACCAAGAAGGGTTACTGGTTATGACTAAAGACCTGGAGGCCTGTAGCATTGCTATGTGGGGACTACAGGAACAGACCAAGAAGGGTTACTGGTTATGACTAAAGACCTGGAGGCCTGTAGCATTGCTATGTGGGGACTACAGGAACAGACCAAGAAGGGTTACTGGTTATGACTAAAGACCTGGAGGCCTGTAGCATTGCTATGTGGGAGACTACAGGAACAGACCAAGAAGGGTTACTGGTTATGACTAAAGACCTGGAGGCCTGTAGCATTGCTATGTGGGGACTACAGGAACAGACCAAGAAGGGTTACTGGTTATGACTAAAGACCTGGAGGCCTGTAGCATTGCTATGTGGAGACTACAGGAACAGACCAAGAAGGGTTACTGGTTATGACTAAAGACCTGGAGGCCTGTAGCATTGCTATGTGGGGACTACAGGAACAGACCAAGAAGGGTTACTGGTTATGACTAAAGACCTGGAGGCCTGTAGCATTGCTATGTGGGGACTACAGGAACAGACCAAGAAGGGTTACTGGTTATGACTAAAGACCTGGAGGCCTGTAGCATTGCTATGTGGAGACTACAGGAACAGACCAAGAAGGGTTACTGGTTATGACTAAAGACCTGGAGGCCTGTAGCATTGCTATGTGGGGACTACAGGAACAGACCAAGAAGGGTTACTGGTTATGACTAAAGACCTGGAGGCCTGTAGCATTGCTATGTGGAGACTACAGGAACAGACCAAGAAGGGTTACTGGTTATGACTAAAGACCTGGAGGCCTGTAGCATTGCTATGTGGGGACTACAGGAACAGACCAAGAAGGGTTACTGGTTATGACTAAAGACCTGGAGGCCTGTAGCATTGCTATGTGGGGACTACAGGAACAGACCAAGAAGGGTTACTGGTTATGACTAAAGACCTGGAGGCCTGTAGCATTGCTATGTGGAGACTACAGGAACAGACCAAGAAGGGTTACTGGTTATGACTAAAGACCTGGAGGCCTGTAGCATTGCTATGTGGGGACTACAGGAACAGACCAAGAAGGGTTACTGGTTATGACTAAAGACCTGGAGGCCTGTAGCATTGCTATGTGGGGACTACAGGAACAGACCAAGAAGGGTTACTGGTTATGACTAAAGACCTGGAGGCCTGTAGCATTGCTATGTGGAGACTACAGGAACAGACCAAGAAGGGTTACTGGTTATGACTAAAGACCTGGAGGCCTGTAGCATTGCTATGTGGGGACTACAGGAACAGACCAAGAAGGGTTACTGGTTATGACTAAAGACCTGGAGGCCTGTAGCATTGCTATGTGGGGACTACAGGAACAGACCAAGAAGGGTTACTGGTTATGACTAAAGACCTGGAGGCCTGTAGCATTGCTATGTGGGGACTACAGGAACAGACCAAGAAGGGTTACTGGTTATGACTAAAGACCTGGAGGCCTGTAGCATTGCTATGTGGAGACTACAGGAACAGACCAAGAAGGGTTACTGGTTATGACTAAAGACCTGGAGGCCTGTAGCATTGCTATGTGGGGACTACAGGAACAGACCAAGAAGGGTTACTGGTTATGACTAAAGACCTGGAGGCCTGTAGCATTGCTATGTGGAGACTACAGGAACAGACCAAGAAGGGTTACTGGTTATGACTAAAGACCTGGAGGCCTGTAGCATTGCTATGTGGAGACTACAGGAACAGACCAAGAAGGGTTACTGGTTATGACTAAAGACCTGGAGGCCTGTAGCATTGCTATGTGGGGACTACAGGAACAGACCAAGAAGGGTTACTGGTTATGACTAAAGACCTGGAGGCCTGTAGCATTGCTATGTGGGGACTACAGGAACAGACCAAGAAGGGTTACTGGTTATGACTAAAGACCTGGAGGCCTGTAGCATTGCTATGTGGGGACTACAGGAACAGACCAAGAAGGGTTACTGGTTATGACTAAAGACCTGGAGGCCTGTAGCATTGCTATGTGGGGACTACAGGAACAGACCAAGAAGGGTTACTGGTTATGACTAAAGACCTGGAGGCCTGTAGCATTGCTATGTGGAGACTACAGGAACAGACCAAGAAGGGTTACTGGTTATGACTAAAGACCTGGAGGCCTGTAGCATTGCTATGTGGGACTACAGGAACAGACCAAGAAGGGTTACTGGTTATGACTAAAGACCTGGAGGCCTGTAGCATTGCTATGTGGAGACTACAGGAACAGACCAAGAAGGGTTACTGGTTATGACTAAAGACCTGGAGGCCTGTAGCATTGCTATGTGGGAGACTACAGGAACAGACCAAGAAGGGTTACTGGTTATGACTAAAGACCTGGAGGCCTGTAGCATTGCTATGTGGAGACTACAGGAACAGACCAAGAAGGGTTACTGGTTATGACTAAAGACCTGGAGGCCTGTAGCATTGCTATGTGGAGACTACAGGAACAGACCAAGAAGGGTTACTGGTTATGACTAAAGACCTGGAGGCCTGTAGCATTGCTATGTGGGAGACTACAGGAACAGACCAAGAAGGGTTACTGGTTATGACTAAAGACCTGGAGGCCTGTAGCATTGCTATGTGGGGACTACAGGAACAGACCAAGAAGGGTTACTGGTTATGACTAAAGACCTGGAGGCCTGTAGCATTGCTATGTGGGGACTACAGGAACAGACCAAGAAGGGTTACTGGTTATGACTAAAGACCTGGAGGCCTGTAGCATTGCTATGTGGGGACTACAGGAACAGACCAAGAAGGGTTACTGGTTATGACTAAAGACCTGGAGGCCTGTAGCATTGCTATGTGGAGACTACAGGAACAGACCAAGAAGGGTTACTGGTTATGACTAAAGACCTGGAGGCCTGTAGCATTGCTATGTGGGGACTACAGGAACAGACCAAGAAGGGTTACTGGTTATGACTAAAGACCTGGAGGCCTGTAGCATTGCTATGTGGAGACTACAGGAACAGACCAAGAAGGGTTACTGGTTATGACTAAAGACCTGGAGGCCTGTAGCATTGCTATGTGGGGACTACAGGAACAGACCAAGAAGGGTTACTGGTTATGACTAAAGACCTGGAGGCCTGTAGCATTGCTATGTGGGGACTACAGGAACAGACCAAGAAGGGTTACTGGTTATGACTAAAGACCTGGAGGCCTGTAGCATTGCTATGTGGGGACTACAGGAACAGACCAAGAAGGGTTACTGGTTATGACTAAAGACCTGGAGGCCTGTAGCATTGCTATGTGGGGACTACAGGAACAGACCAAGAAGGGTTACTGGTTATGACTAAAGACCTGGAGGCCTGTAGCATTGCTATGTGGGAGACTACAGGAACAGACCAAGAAGGGTTACTGGTTATGACTAAAGACCTGGAGGCCTGTAGCATTGCTATGTGGAGACTACAGGAACAGACCAAGAAGGGTTACTGGTTATGACTAAAGACCTGGAGGCCTGTAGCATTGCTATGTGGGAGACTACAGGAACAGACCAAGAAGGGTTACTGGTTATGACTAAAGACCTGGAGGCCTGTAGCATTGCTATGTGGGGACTACAGGAACAGACCAAGAAGGGTTACTGGTTATGACTAAAGACCTGGAGGCCTGTAGCATTGCTATGTGGGGACTACAGGAACAGACCAAGAAGGGTTACTGGTTATGACTAAAGACCTGGAGGCCTGTAGCATTGCTATGTGGGGACTACAGGAACAGACCAAGAAGGGTTACTGGTTATGACTAAAGACCTGGAGGCCTGTAGCATTGCTATGTGGGGACTACAGGAACAGACCAAGAAGGGTTACTGGTTATGACTAAAGACCTGGAGGCCTGTAGCATTGCTATGTGGAGACTACAGGAACAGACCAAGAAGGGTTACTGGTTATGACTAAAGACCTGGAGGCCTGTAGCATTGCTATGTGGGGACTACAGGAACAGACCAAGAAGGGTTACTGGTTATGACTAAAGACCTGGAGGCCTGTAGCATTGCTATGTGGGGACTACAGGAACAGACCAAGAAGGGTTACTGGTTATGACTAAAGACCTGGAGGCCTGTAGCATTGCTATGTGGGGACTACAGGAACAGACCAAGAAGGGTTACTGGTTATGACTAAAGACCTGGAGGCCTGTAGCATTGCTATGTGGAGACTACAGGAACAGACCAAGAAGGGTTACTGGTTATGACTAAAGACCTGGAGGCCTGTAGCATTGCTATGTGGGGACTACAGGAACAGACCAAGAAGGGTTACTGGTTATGACTAAAGACCTGGAGGCCTGTAGCATTGCTATGTGGGGACTACAGGAACAGACCAAGAAGGGTTACTGGTTATGACTAAAGACCTGGAGGCCTGTAGCATTGCTATGTGGGGACTACAGGAACAGACCAAGAAGGGTTACTGGTTATGACTAAAGACCTGGAGGCCTGTAGCATTGCTATGTGGGGACTACAGGAACAGACCAAGAAGGGTTACTGGTTATGACTAAAGACCTGGAGGCCTGTAGCATTGCTATGTGGGAGACTACAGGAACAGACCAAGAAGGGTTACTGGTTATGACTAAAGACCTGGAGGCCTGTAGCATTGCTATGTGGGAGACTACAGGAACAGACCAAGAAGGGTTACTGGTTATGACTAAAGACCTGGAGGCCTGTAGCATTGCTATGTGGAGACTACAGGAACAGACCAAGAAGGGTTACTGGTTATGACTAAAGACCTGGAGGCCTGTAGCATTGCTATGTGGGGACTACAGGAACAGACCAAGAAGGGTTACTGGTTATGACTAAAGACCTGGAGGCCTGTAGCATTGCTATGTGGGGACTACAGGAACAGACCAAGAAGGGTTACTGGTTATGACTAAAGACCTGGAGGCCTGTAGCATTGCTATGTGGAGACTACAGGAACAGACCAAGAAGGGTTACTGGTTATGACTAAAGACCTGGAGGCCTGTAGCATTGCTATGTGGGAGACTACAGGAACAGACCAAGAAGGGTTACTGGTTATGACTAAAGACCTGGAGGCCTGTAGCATTGCTATGTGGGAGACTACAGGAACAGACCAAGAAGGGTTACTGGTTATGACTAAAGACCTGGAGGCCTGTAGCATTGCTATGTGGGGACTACAGGAACAGACCAAGAAGGGTTACTGGTTATGACTAAAGACCTGGAGGCCTGTAGCATTGCTATGTGGGACTACAGGAACAGACCAAGAAGGGTTACTGGTTATGACTAAAGACCTGGAGGCCTGTAGCATTGCTATGTGGGGACTACAGGAACAGACCAAGAAGGGTTACTGGTTATGACTAAAGACCTGGAGGCCTGTAGCATTGCTATGTGGGGACTACAGGAACAGACCAAGAAGGGTTACTGGTTATGACTAAAGACCTGGAGGCCTGTAGCATTGCTATGTGGGAGACTACAGGAACAGACCAAGAAGGGTTACTGGTTATGACTAAAGACCTGGAGGCCTGTAGCATTGCTATGTGGGGACTACAGGAACAGACCAAGAAGGGTTACTGGTTATGACTAAAGACCTGGAGGCCTGTAGCATTGCTATGTGGGGACTACAGGAACAGACCAAGAAGGGTTACTGGTTATGACTAAAGACCTGGAGGCCTGTAGCATTGCTATGTGGGGACTACAGGAACAGACCAAGAAGGGTTACTGGTTATGACTAAAGACCTGGAGGCCTGTAGCATTGCTATGTGGGGACTACAGGAACAGACCAAGAAGGGTTACTGGTTATGACTAAAGACCTGGAGGCCTGTAGCATTGCTATGTGGGGACTACAGGAACAGACCAAGAAGGGTTACTGGTTATGACTAAAGACCTGGAGGCCTGTAGCATTGCTATGTGGAGACTACAGGAACAGACCAAGAAGGGTTACTGGTTATGACTAAAGACCTGGAGGCCTGTAGCATTGCTATGTGGGGACTACAGGAACAGACCAAGAAGGGTTACTGGTTATGACTAAAGACCTGGAGGCCTGTAGCATTGCTATGTGGAGACTACAGGAACAGACCAAGAAGGGTTACTGGTTATGACTAAAGACCTGGAGGCCTGTAGCATTGCTATGTGGGGACTACAGGAACAGACCAAGAAGGGTTACTGGTTATGACTAAAGACCTGGAGGCCTGTAGCATTGCTATGTGGAGACTACAGGAACAGACCAAGAAGGGTTACTGGTTATGACTAAAGACCTGGAGGCCTGTAGCATTGCTATGTGGAGACTACAGGAACAGACCAAGAAGGGTTACTGGTTATGACTAAAGACCTGGAGGCCTGTAGCATTGCTATGTGGGGACTACAGGAACAGACCAAGAAGGGTTACTGGTTATGACTAAAGACCTGGAGGCCTGTAGCATTGCTATGTGGGAGACTACAGGAACAGACCAAGAAGGGTTACTGGTTATGACTAAAGACCTGGAGGCCTGTAGCATTGCTATGTGGGGACTACAGGAACAGACCAAGAAGGGTTACTGGTTATGACTAAAGACCTGGAGGCCTGTAGCATTGCTATGTGGGGACTACAGGAACAGACCAAGAAGGGTTACTGGTTATGACTAAAGACCTGGAGGCCTGTAGCATTGCTATGTGGGGACTACAGGAACAGACCAAGAAGGGTTACTGGTTATGACTAAAGACCTGGAGGCCTGTAGCATTGCTATGTGGGAGACTACAGGAACAGACCAAGAAGGGTTACTGGTTATGACTAAAGACCTGGAGGCCTGTAGCATTGCTATGTGGGGACTACAGGAACAGACCAAGAAGGGTTACTGGTTATGACTAAAGACCTGGAGGCCTGTAGCATTGCTATGTGGGAGACTACAGGAACAGACCAAGAAGGGTTACTGGTTATGACTAAAGACCTGGAGGCCTGTAGCATTGCTATGTGGGGACTACAGGAACAGACCAAGAAGGGTTACTGGTTATGACTAAAGACCTGGAGGCCTGTAGCATTGCTATGTGGGAGACTACAGGAACAGACCAAGAAGGGTTACTGGTTATGACTAAAGACCTGGAGGCCTGTAGCATTGCTATGTGGGACTACAGGAACAGACCAAGAAGGGTTACTGGTTATGACTAAAGACCTGGAGGCCTGTAGCATTGCTATGTGGAGACTACAGGAACAGACCAAGAAGGGTTACTGGTTATGACTAAAGACCTGGAGGCCTGTAGCATTGCTATGTGGGGACTACAGGAACAGACCAAGAAGGGTTACTGGTTATGACTAAAGACCTGGAGGCCTGTAGCATTGCTATGTGGGAGACTACAGGAACAGACCAAGAAGGGTTACTGGTTATGACTAAAGACCTGGAGGCCTGTAGCATTGCTATGTGGGAGACTACAGGAACAGACCAAGAAGGGTTACTGGTTATGACTAAAGACCTGGAGGCCTGTAGCATTGCTATGTGGGGACTACAGGAACAGACCAAGAAGGGTTACTGGTTATGACTAAAGACCTGGAGGCCTGTAGCATTGCTATGTGGGAGACTACAGGAACAGACCAAGAAGGGTTACTGGTTATGACTAAAGACCTGGAGGCCTGTAGCATTGCTATGTGGGGACTACAGGAACAGACCAAGAAGGGTTACTGGTTATGACTAAAGACCTGGAGGCCTGTAGCATTGCTATGTGGAGACTACAGGAACAGACCAAGAAGGGTTACTGGTTATGACTAAAGACCTGGAGGCCTGTAGCATTGCTATGTGGAGACTACAGGAACAGACCAAGAAGGGTTACTGGTTATGACTAAAGACCTGGAGGCCTGTAGCATTGCTATGTGGAGACTACAGGAACAGACCAAGAAGGGTTACTGGTTATGACTAAAGACCTGGAGGCCTGTAGCATTGCTATGTGGGAGACTACAGGAACAGACCAAGAAGGGTTACTGGTTATGACTAAAGACCTGGAGGCCTGTAGCATTGCTATGTGGGGACTACAGGAACAGACCAAGAAGGGTTACTGGTTATGACTAAAGACCTGGAGGCCTGTAGCATTGCTATGTGGGACTACAGGAACAGACCAAGAAGGGTTACTGGTTATGACTAAAGACCTGGAGGCCTGTAGCATTGCTATGTGGGACTACAGGAACAGACCAAGAAGGGTTACTGGTTATGACTAAAGACCTGGAGGCCTGTAGCATTGCTATGTGGAGACTACAGGAACAGACCAAGAAGGGTTACTGGTTATGACTAAAGACCTGGAGGCCTGTAGCATTGCTATGTGGAGACTACAGGAACAGACCAAGAAGGGTTACTGGTTATGACTAAAGACCTGGAGGCCTGTAGCATTGCTATGTGGGGACTACAGGAACAGACCAAGAAGGGTTACTGGTTATGACTAAAGACCTGGAGGCCTGTAGCATTGCTATGTGGAGACTACAGGAACAGACCAAGAAGGGTTACTGGTTATGACTAAAGACCTGGAGGCCTGTAGCATTGCTATGTGGAGACTACAGGAACAGACCAAGAAGGGTTACTGGTTATGACTAAAGACCTGGAGGCCTGTAGCATTGCTATGTGGGACTACAGGAACAGACCAAGAAGGGTTACTGGTTATGACTAAAGACCTGGAGGCCTGTAGCATTGCTATGTGGGGACTACAGGAACAGACCAAGAAGGGTTACTGGTTATGACTAAAGACCTGGAGGCCTGTAGCATTGCTATGTGGAGACTACAGGAACAGACCAAGAAGGGTTACTGGTTATGACTAAAGACCTGGAGGCCTGTAGCATTGCTATGTGGAGACTACAGGAACAGACCAAGAAGGGTTACTGGTTATGACTAAAGACCTGGAGGCCTGTAGCATTGCTATGTGGAGACTACAGGAACAGACCAAGAAGGGTTACTGGTTATGACTAAAGACCTGGAGGCCTGTAGCATTGCTATGTGGGAGACTACAGGAACAGACCAAGAAGGGTTACTGGTTATGACTAAAGACCTGGAGGCCTGTAGCATTGCTATGTGGAGACTACAGGAACAGACCAAGAAGGGTTACTGGTTATGACTAAAGACC
>NW_025534046.1:137500-157500 GCF_020615455.1 Coregonus clupeaformis
TAACTAAATGTGTTACGTTACTACTAGTTTACTCCAATTAGGGGTGGGGTTGTGGGGTTGGAAAGTAATAAAGGAAAATACATTTAAAAAAAGGATATGTACAGTTGAAGTCGGAAGTTTACATACACCTTAGCCAAATACATTTAAACAATTCCTGACATTTAATCCTAGTACAAATTCCCTGTCTTAGGTCAGTTAGGATCCCCACTTTATTTTAAGAATGTGAAATGTCAGAATAATAGTAGAGAGAATTATTTATTTCAGCTTTTATTTCTTTCATCACATTCCCAGTGGATGAGAAGTTTACATACACTCAATTAGTATTTGGTAGCATTGCCTTTAAATTGTTTAACTTGGGTCAAACGTTTCGGGTAGCCTTCCACAAGCTTCCCACAATAAGCTGGGTGAGTTTTGGCCCATTCCTCCTGACAGAGCTGGTGTAACTGAGTCAGGTTTGTAGGCCTCCATGCTCGCACACGCTTTTTCAGTTCTGCCCACAAATGTTCTATAGGATTGAGGTCAGGGCTTTGTGATGGCCACTCCATTACCTTGACTTTGTTGTCCTTAAGCCATTTTGCCACAACTTTGGAAGTATGCTTGGGGTCATTGTACATTTGGAAGACCCATTTGCGACCAAGCTTTAACTTCCTGACTGATGTCTTGAGATGTTGCTTCAATATATCTAATTGACATAATTTGAGTCAATTGGAGGTGTACCTGTGGATGTATTTCAAGGCCTTACTTCAAACTCAGTGCCTCTTTGCTTGACATCATGGGAAAATCAAAATAAAATCAAAATCAATCAGCCAAGACCTCAGCAAAAAAATTGTAGACCTCCACAAGTCTGGTTCATCCTTGGGAGCAATTTCCAAACGCCTGAAGGTACCACGTTCATCTGTACAAACAATAGTATGCAAGTATAAACACCATGGGACCATGCAGCCGTCATACCGCTCAGGAAGGAGACGCGTTCTGTCTCCTAGAGATGAACATACTTTGGTGCAAATCAATCCCAGAACAACAGCAAAGGACCTTGTGAAGATGCTGGAGGAAACAGGTACAAAAGTATATCTATATCCACAGTACCACGTTCTTGTGATCATTTTGACCCCACGGGATGAGATCTTGCGTGGAGCCCCAGATCGAGGGAGATTATCAGTGGTCTTGTATGTCTTCCATTTCCTAATAATTGCTCCCACAGTTGATTTCTTCAAACCAAGCTGCTTACCTATTGCAGATTCAGTCTTCCCAGCCTGGTGAAGGTCTACAATTGTGTTTCTGGTGTCCTTTGACAGCTCTTTGGTCTTGGCCATAGTGGAGTTTGCAGTGTGACTGTTTGGGGTTGTGGACAGGTGTCTTTTATACTGATAACAAGTTCAAACAGGTGCCATTAATACAGGTAACGAGTGGAGGACGGAGGAGCCTCTTAAAGAAGAAGTTACATGTCTGTGAGAGCCAGAAATCTTGCTTGTTTGTAGGTGACCAAATACTTATTTTCCACCATAATTTGCAAATTAATTAATTAAAAATCCTACAATGTGATTTTCTGGATTTTTTTTTTCAATTTGTCTGTCAAAGTAATGAAAATTACAGGCCTCTCATCTTTTTAAGTGGGAGAACTTGCACAATTGGTGGCTGGCTAAATACATTTTTCCCCCACTGTATTTCCCTCATTAAAATGCAAATCAATTTATAACATTTTTCTGGATTGTTTTGTTGTTATTCTGTCTCTCACTGTTGAAATAGACCTACCATTAAAATTATAGACTGATCATGTCTTTGTCAGTGGGCAAACGTACAAAATCAGCAGGGGATCAAATACTTTTTTCCCCTCACTGTATTTATATGTATATGTATTTATATGTACACTACCGGTCAAAAGTTTTAGAACACCTACTCATTCAAGGGTTTTTCTTTATTTTTACTATTTCCTACAATAGTGAAGACATCAAAACTATGAAATAACACATATGGAATCATGTAGTAACCAAAAAAGTGTTAAACAAATCAAAATGTATTTTATATTTGAGATTTTTCAAATAGCCACCCTTTGCCTTGATGACAGCTTTGCACACTCTTGGTATTTCTCTCAACCAGCTTCACCTGGAATGCTTTTCCAACAGTCTTGAAGGAGTTCCCACATATGCTGAGCACTTGTTGGCTGCTTTTCCTTCACTCTGCGGTCCGACTCTGTCACGAGTTACAAAGCCAGAACCCAGAAGCAGACCAGGACAAGGTAAGTTGAAACGAAGGTGAGTGTTTATTTACAAATTCAAGAGTGATGCTGAATAATCCAGGGAACAGAGCGGGCGGTGTTGATTAGTTGTTGGGGGTGCAGTGGTTGATCCAATCATGGCTCGGCAGCCGCCGACCACCAGGCAGAGGTTGGATGAAGGTTCCGGACGAGTGACTGCAGTTGGAACAAAACGGAGGTAAGTAAACAACAAACCAACAAGGTGCAAAACAACAAAACTAACGCTTTTAGCTCTAAGACTGATACTCTGGTAAACCTACTGTTCATGGCTAACGATCCGGCAGGGAATGGATGTTAGGCCAGAGCCTAAGAAGGGTGATGATCAGGACCAGGTGTGCAGATTGCTGATGGGATGCAGGTGCGGAAATCAAGAGAGCTCCCCGGAGCGTTCCAGAACCCTCGGGAAACTGGAGATCCCGAGCAGAAAAACTAGTCCACAGACAGGACCCGACTCAGACTGCCGGGATCGTTACAGTACCCCCCCTCCGGACGCCACCGGGCGGACTCCCCGGAGCGCCAGGATGGAGGCGGTAGAAGTCACGGATGAGGTCAGCATCTAGGATCTGTCGCCGCGGAATCCAACTCCTCTCTTCAGGACCATACCCCTCCCAGTCCACGAGATACTGGAAACCCCGGCCCCGCCGTCTGGAATCCATGATGCGTCGCACCGTGTAGGCAGGACCACCTCCGATCATCCGAGGAGGAGGAGGAGGAGGCGGAGGAGGCAACAGAGGACTGAGGAAAACAGGCTTGAGGCAGGAGACATGAAAAGTGGGATGGACTCTGAGCGTCCTCGGGAGTTTGAGTCGAACTGCCACCGGATTGATCACCTTCTCCACCACAAACGGACCAATGAACTTCGGTAACAACTTCCTAGACTCAGTCCGTAAAGGAAGATCCCGTGTGGCCAACCAGACCCTATCTCCGATGGTGTAGGTGGGAGCGGGGATCCGGCGACGATTCGCCTGGAGCTGATACCGGTCCGAAACTCTAAGGAGTGCCTTTCTGGCCCGATGCCAGGTCCGGTGGCAACGACGAATATGGGCCTGAACAGAAGGCACAGAGAGCTCCTTCTCCTGAGAAGGGAACAAGGGAGGTTGGTAGCCATACAGGCACTGGAAGGAGACATCCCGTGGCAGATGTAGGGAGAGTATTGTGGGCATACTCAACCCAAGGCAACTGAGAGACCCAGGAGGTGGGGTTGGAAGAGGCCAGGCAGCGTAGCGTGGATTCCATCTTCTGGTTGGCTCTCTCCGCCTGACCATTAGATTGGGGGTGAAAACCAGATGTGAGACTGACTGTAGCTCCAATGGCCAAACAGAAGGACTTCCAGACAGCAGAGGTAAACTGAGGGCCACGGTCGGAAACGATATCACTGGGCAACCCGTGGACCCTGAAAACCTCCCTAACCAGGATCTCGGACGTCTCGAGGCAGAGGGAAGCTTGGCAATTGGCACAAAGTGGGCGAACTTGCTGAATCTGTCCACGATAGTCAGAACGACCGTGTTCCCCTCAGAAGCGGGCAACCCAGTGACAAAGTCCAGGGCCAGATGCGACCATGGTCGCGGGGAATAGGAAGGGGGTGAAGTAGTCCAGAGCTGGGCCGATTGGTACCCTTATTCTGCGCACACACTGGACAGGCAGCAACATAACCCCGAGTATCCTCGGCCATGGCAGGCCACCAAAAACGTCTGCGAAGAAACGCCATCGTCCGAGCCACGCCAGGGTGACAAGCCATCTTGCTGGCGTGGGACCATTTGAGGACCGCAGGACGAACCGACTCAGGCACAAACAACCGACCGGGTGGACCGTTACCGGGACCAAGCTGCGTCCGAAGAGCCGCCATCACCTCCTCCTCAATCTTCCACCTAACAGCTCCCACGACGCAGTTCCGGGGGAGAATTGTCTCGGTCTTGGACCCACTCTCCTCCGTCTTGGAGAACATCCGAGACAAGGCGTCCGCCTTGCCGTTCTTAGATCCAGGTCGGAACGTCAGGGAAAAATTGAATCGTCCGAAAAACAACGACCACCTGGCCTGACGGGAGTTGAGACGTCTAGCCGATTGCACGTAAGCAAGATTCTTGTGGTCAGTCCAGACAATAAACGGTTGCTCCGCCCCCTCCAACCAGTGGCGCCACTCCTCCAAGGCAAGTTTCACCGCGAGAAGCTCCCGGTTACCCACATCGTAATTCCTCTCCGCAGGCGAAAGGCGGCGAGTAGTAGGCGCAGGGATGGAGTTTACTGTCCGTGGAGCATCGCTGCGACAGGATGGCGCCAACTCCCACATCAGACGCGTCCACTTCAACGGCGAACTGACGGGCCGTGTCCGGTTGAGAGAGAATCGGTGCGTTGGTGAATCGCCTCTTCAAATCCAGAAACGCTCGATCCGCCTCCGGATTCCACTTGAAGCTCCTGATACTGGAAGTCAAGGCAGTTAACGGAGCGGCCACACGGCTGTAATCCCGGATGAATCTGCGGTAGAAATTCGCAAACCCCAAAAATCTCTGGAGCTGCAATCTCGTACCGGGCTGGGCCCATTCCAGAACCGCTCTAACCTTCTCCTGGTCCATCCTAATCTCTCCCCTGGAGATGATGTACCCGAGAAAGGATGTCGTGTGGGCGTGAAACTCGCACTTCTCGGCCTTCACGAACAGGCGATTCTCCAACAATCGCTGCAGAACCTGCCGGACATGCTGGACGTGGTCGGAAGGTTCCTTCGAGAAGATCAGAATGTCATCCAGGTAAACAAACACAAAGAGACCGATCATATCTCTCAGGACGTCGTTCACCATACTCTGGAATACCGCTGGAGCATTGGTCAGTCCAAACGGCATCACCTGATACTCGAAGTGACCCATCGGTGTATTGAAACCCGTCAACCACTCGTCTCCCTCTCTGATCCGGACCATGTGATACGCATTGCGTAGGTCTAACTTGGTGAACACCGTAGCACCCTGTAAGAGTCGAAGGCAGAACTCATCAAGGGCAGGGGATACTTGTTCTTGACCGTGATGTCATTCAACCCCCGATAATCAATACACGGTCGAAGAGAGCCATCCTTCTTACCCACAAAGAAGAATCCTGCCCCCAGGGGTGATGACGAGGGACGAACGAGACCAGCAGCTAGGGACTCCTTGATGTAGGTCTCCAAAGCCTCACGTTCAGGGGCGGGAGATACTGTATAACCTTCCCTTGGGGTAGACAGCTCCAGGGAACAGGTTGATGGCACAATCATATGGTCGGTGGGGAGGGGAGTGACAGAGCCTTCTGCTTACTGAACACTTCCCCCAAATCGTGATATGTCTCGGGAACCAGGGACAAATCTGGGGGTTTAGCCTCAATCACCTGACTGGGAACCGAATGGGGACAGGCAGTCTTGAGACAGTTAGCATGACAATCAAGGCTCCAACTCGTTACCTTGCCCGTCACCCAATCGAACGTGGGATTGTGTTCCTTCAGCCAGGGGTATCCAAGGACCAGAGGAACATGGGAAGACGGCAGAATGAAGAATGAAATCATCTCGAATGATTCCCCGACAACAGCATCTTAACCGGTTCAGTCCTCATCGTGATACGTGCCAGACTACTGCCGTTCAGAGTGGTCGCTTCAATGGCTTCCGGCAATTGCTCCTTGGAAAGCCCCAGCTGTTCCACCAACTCGGCATCAAGAAAGCTTCCATCGGCACCTGAATCGATAAAAGCGTTAATCGCTAAGCTCTGATTCCTGTTCACAAGGGTAGCCGGGAAACGGGGTCTGACAGAGGTACTGAGAGGTTGAAACTGGCTCGCTAAAAGTCCTCCCAACTTTAGCGAGCCGGGCAGTTTGACGACCGCCGGGAATAAGTGGAGATGTAATGTCCCGAGCTACCACAGTAGAGGCAGCAGTTGGTCTTACATCTATGTTGACGCTCCTCCTTGGTTAACCCGTGCCGCCCCACTTGCATGGGTTCAGAATCGGGAGAGAGGACCTCTCCACTAATCCTTTGTGGTGGAGAATGATCGACGTGTTCTGGTCCACCACCCGACCCGACTGGGAACTGAGAAGCTGATCGATTGGACGGACCCCATTGCTTCTCCCTCCTTCGCTCGCGGACTCGATTATCCACCCGAATAGACAAGGCTACCAAGCTGTCCAGGTCACTAGGCTCCGGATAGGAGATCAACTCATCCTTGAGCTGCTCCGACAGACCCTGGTAAAAGGCCGCTTGCAGAGACTCCTCATTCCACCCACTCTCCACAGCCAACGTCTTGAACTCGATCACGAAGTCGGCCACGCTGCGAGTTCCTTGGTGAAGCGAAAACAGGCGCCTAGCTGCGTCCCTCCCTCGGACGGAATGGTCGAAGAGCTTCCTCATCTCGGCCGTGAACCCCTGGTATGAAGCCATGCAGGGGTCTTGTCGTTCCCCAAACGGCTGAAGCCCACTCCAGCGCTCGACCACGCAGCAACTCAATCACAAAGGCTATCCTAGCCTTGTCTGTGGCATAAGAGTAGGGCTGTAGATCGAACACTAACCCACACTGCATAAGGAAAGAACGGCATCTTCCCAGCTCCCCCTCATATTTATCCGGCGTCGGAACCTTGGGCTCACGGAAGGACACAGCTCCAGACGCGGCAGGCGAGATGGGTGAAACCGGTAGTGGATCCTCCACCGGAAACTTGCGCTGGTTCTGGACCTCCGTCAGACCGGTAGAAAGGTTCCGAACTGACAACGCTATCTCCTGTAGTGCCGTGCTATGTTGTCCCAACATCTTCTCCTGATGGGAAATGGCATGGCGAACAGAGTCCAGGTCCGCTGGGTTCATTAATGGCCGGATCGTTCTGTCACGAGTTACAAAGCCAGAACCCAGAAGCAGACCAGGACAAGGTAAGTTGAAACGAAGGTGAGTGTTTATTTACAAATTCAAGAGTGATGCTGAATAATCCAGGGAACAGAGCGGGCGGTGTTGATTAGTTGTTGGGGGTGCAGTGGTTGATCCAATCATGGCTCGGCAGCCGCCGACCACCAGGCAGAGGTTGGATGAAGGTTCCGGACGAGTGACTGCAGTTGGAACAAAACGGAGGTAAGTAAACAACAAACCAACAAGGTGCAAAACAACAAAACTAACGCTTTTAGCTCTAAGACTGATACTCTGGTAAACCTACTGTTCATGGCTAACGATCCGGCAGGGAATGGATGTTAGGCCAGAGCCTAAGAAGGGTGATGATCAGGACCAGGTGTGCAGATTGCTGATGGGATGCAGGTGCGGAAATCAAGAGAGCTCCCCGGAGCGTTCCAGAACCCTCGGGAAACTGGAGATCCCGAGCAGAAAAACTAGTCCACAGACAGGACCCGACTCAGACTGCCGGGATCGTTACAGACTCATCCCAAACCATCTCAATTTGGTTGAGGTCGGGGGATTGTGGAGGCCAGGTCATCTGATGCAGCACTCCATCACTCTCCTTCTTGGTAAAATAGCCCTTACACAGCCTGTAGGTGTGTTGGGCCATTGTCCTGTTGAAAAACAAATGATAGTCCCACTAAGCCCAAACCAGACGGGATGGCGTATCGCTGCAGAATGCTGTGGTAGCCATGCTGGTTAAGTGTGCCTTGAATTCTAAATAAATCACAGACAGTGTCACCAGCAAAGCACCCCCCACACCATAACACCTCCTCATCCATGTTTTACGGTGAGAAATACACGTGCAGAGATCATCCGTTCACCCACACCGCGTCTCACAAAGACACGGCGGTTGGAACCAAAAATCTCCAATTTGGACTCCAGACCAAAGGACACATTTCCACTGGTCTAATGTCCATTGCTCATGTTTCTTGGCTCAAGCAAGTCTCTTCCTCTTATTGGTGTCCTTTGGTAGTGGTTTCTTTGCAGCAATTCGACCATGAAGGCCTGATTCACACAGTCTCCTCTGAACAGTTGATGTTGAGATGTGTCTGTTACTTGAACTCTGTGAAGAATTTATTTGGGCTGCAATTTCTGAGGCTGGTAACTCTAATGAACTTATCCTCTGCAGCAGAGATAACTCTGGGTCTTCCATTCCTGTGGCGGTCCTCATGAGATCCAGTTTCATCATAGCGCTTGATGGTTTTTGCGACTGCACTGGAAGAAACTTTCACATTTCTTGAAATGTTCCGTATTGACTGATATTCATGTCTTAAAGTAATGATGGACTGTCGTTTCTCTTTGCTTATTTGAGCTGTTCTTGCCATAATATGGACTTGGTCTTTTACCAAATAGGGCTATCTTCTGTATACCCCACCTACCTTGTCACAACACAACTGATTGGCTCAAACGCATTAAGAAGGAAAGAAATTCCACAAATTAACTTTTAACAAGGCACACCTGTTAACTGAAATGCATTCCAGGTGCCCACCTCATGAAGCTGGTTGAGATAATGCCAAGAGTGTGCAAAGCTGTCATCAAGGCAAAGGGTGGCTATTTGAAGAATCTCAAATATAACAAATATTTTGATTTGTTTAACACTTTTTTGGTTACTACATGATTCCATATGTGTTATTTCATAGTTTTGATGTCTTCACTATTATTCTACAATATAGAAAATAGTAAAAACAAAGAAAAAACCCTTGAATGGGTAGGTGTGTCCAAACTACGTTCTAAAACGTTTGACCAGTAGTGTGTATATATATATATATATATATATATATATATATTTGCGAGATAGAAAAACGTATGGGGGATTGGAAGTGATGCAGACAATTACATTGATGGAAGTTACAATCTATCTGCAATTTTAAAGCTGATCTACCCCATAAAAAAAAATGTTTACTTTACCTTAACTAAATGTTTTTATTTTACCTCAACTAAATGTTTTACTTTACCTTAACCAATGTTTTACGTTACCTTCACTAAATGTTTTTACGTTACCTTAACTAAATGTTTTTAAGTTACCTTAACTAAATGTTTTTACGTTACCTTAACTAAATGTTTTTACGTTACCTTAACTAAATGTGTTACGTTACCTAAATGTTTTTACGTTACCTTAACTAAATGTTTTTACGTTACCTTAACTCAATGTGTTAAGTTACATTAACTAAATGTGTTACAGTTACATTAACTAAATGTGTTATGTTACATTAACTAAATGTGTTACGTTACCTTAACTTAACTAAATGTGTTACGTTACCTTAACTAAAAGTTTTTACATTACCTTAACTCAATGTGTTACGTTACCTTAACTAAATGTGTTAAGTTACATTAACTAAATGTGTTACGTTACATTAACTAAATGTGTTACGTTACCTTAACTAAATGTGTTACGTTACCTTAACTAAATGTGTTACGTTACATTAACTGAATGTGTTACGTTACCTTAACTAAATGTTTTTACGTTACCTTAACTAAATGTTTTTACGTTACCTTAACTAAATGTGTTACAGTTACCTTAACTAAATGTGTTATGTTACATTAACTGAATGTGTTACGTTACCTTAACTAAATGTTTTTACGTTACCTTAACTAAATATGTTACATTACCTTAACTAAATGTGTTACGTTACATTAACTGAATGTGTTACATTACCTTAACTAAATGTGTTACGTTACCTTAACTAAATGTTTTTACGTTACCGTAACTAAATGTGTTACGTTACCTTAACTAAATGTGTTACGTTACCTTAACTAAATGTGTTACGTTACCTTAGCTAAATGTGTTACATTACCTTAACGGTCATTTCTGCTATGAAGATCACAGTGAAGATGTGGTTGGACACACTGAGGAACACTCTCTCCTGAAAACACAACACACACACACACACACACACACACACACACACACACACACACACACACACACACACACACACACACACACACACACACAGGGTTAGTCTACCTAGCTTCCTGTCAAAACACTATTTTGAAGAACAAAGAGAAGGGAATGTATGTCTGGTCTCTCCAGAGTGATGGTGTGTATCAGTACTGTGGGGGCTGGTCTCTCCAGAGTGATGGTGTGTATCAGTACTGTGGGGGCTGTATGTCAGGTCTCTCCAGAGTGATGGTGTGTATCAGTACTGTGGGGGCAGGTCTCTCCAGAGTGATGGTGTGTATCAGTACTGTGGGGGCTGGTCTCTCCAGAGTGATGGTGTGTATCAGTACTGTGGGGGCTGTATGTCTGGTCTCTCCAGAGTGATGGTGTGTATCAGTACTGTGGGGGCTGTATGTCTGGTCTCTCCAGAGTGATGGTGTGTATCAGTACTGTGGGGCTGTATGTCTGGTCTCTCCAGAGTGATGGTGTGTATCAGTACTGTGGGGGCAGGTCTCTCCAGAGTGATGGTGTGTATCAGTACTGTGGGGGCTGGTCTCTCCAGAGTGATGGTGTGTATCAGTACTGTGGGGGCTGTATGTCAGGTCTCTCCAGAGTGATGGTGTGTATCAGTACTGTGGGGGCTGGTCTCTCCAGAGTGATGGTGTGTATCAGTACTGTTGGGGCTGTATGTCAGGTCTCTCCAGAGTGATGGTGTGTATCAGTACTGTGGGGGCTGTATGTCTGGTCTCTCCAGAGTGATGGTGTGTATCAGTACTGATGGGGGCTGTATGTCAGGTCTCTCCAGAGTGATGGTGTGTATCAGTACTGTGGGGGCTGTATGTCTGGTCTCTCCAGAGTGATGGTGTGTATCAGTACTGTGGGGGCTGGTCTCTCCAGAGTGATGGTGTGTATCAGTACTGTGGGGGCTGTATGTCTGGTCTCTCCAGAGTGATGGTGTGTATCAGTACTGTGGGGGCTGTATGTCTGGTCTCTCCAGAGTGATGGTGTGTATCAGTACTGTGGGGGCTGTATGTCAGGTCTCTCCAGAGTGATGGTGTGTATCAGTACTGTGGGGGCTGGTCTCTCCAGAGTGATGGTGTGTATCAGTACTGTGGGGCTGTATGTCTGGTCTCTCCAGAGTGATGGTGTGTATCAGTACTGTGGGGGCTGTATGTCAGGTCTCTCCAGAGTGATGGTGTGTATCAGTACTGTGGGGGCTGGTCCCTCCAGAGTGATGGTGTGTATCAGTACTGTGGGGGCTGTATGTCTGGTCTCTCCAGAGTGATGGTGTGTATCAGTACTGTGGGGCTGTATGTCTGGTCTCTCCAGAGTGATGGTGTGTATCAGTACTGTGGGGGCTGTATGTCAGGTCTCTCCAGAGTGATGGTGTGTATCAGTACTGTGGGGGCTGTATGTCAGGTCTCTCCAGAGTGATGGTGTGTATCAGTACTGTGGGGGCTGTATGTCTGGTCTATCCAGAGTAATGGTGTGTGTCAGTACTGTGGGGGCTGTATGTCAGGTCTCTCCAGAGTGATGGTGTGTATCAGTACTGTGGGGGCTGGTCTCTCCAGAGTGATGGTGTGTATCAGTACTGTGGGGGCTGTATGTCAGGTCTCTCCAGAGTGATGGTGTGTATCAGTACTGTGGGGGCTGGTCTCTCCAGAGTGATGGTGTGTATCAGTACTGTGGGGGCTGTATGTCAGGTCTCTCCAGAGTGATGGTGTGTATCAGTACTGTGGGGGCTGGTCTCTCCAGAGTGATGGTGTGTATCAGTACTGTGGGGGCTGTATGTCAGGTCTCTCCAGAGTGATGGTGTGTATCAGTACTGTGGGGGCTGTATGTCTGGTCTCTCCAGAGTGATGGTGTGTATCAGTACTGTGGGGGCTGTATGTCTGGTCTCTCCAGAGTGATGGTGTGTATCAGTACTGTGGGGGCTGTATGTCTGGTCTCTCCAGAGTGATGGTGTGTATCAGTACTGTGGGGGCTGTATGTCTGGTCTCTCCAGAGTGATGGTGTGTATCAGTACTGTGGGGGGCTGTATGTCTGGTCTCTCCAGAGTGATGGTGTGTATCAGTACTGTGGGGCTGTATGTCTGGTCTCTCCAGAGTGATGGTGTGTATCAGTACTGTGGGGGCTGTATGTCTGGTCTCTCCAGAGTGATGTGTGTATCAGTACTGTGGGGGCTGGTCTCTCCAGAGTGATGGTGTGTATCAGTACTGTGGGGGCTGTATGTCAGGTCTCTCCAGAGTGATGGTGTGTATCAGTACTGTGGGGGCTGTATGTCAGGTCTCTCCAGAGTGATGGTGTGTATCAGTACTGTGGGGGCTGGTCTCTCCAGAGTGATGGTGTGTATCAGTACTGTGGGGGCTGTATGTCAGGTCTCTCCAGAGTGATGGTGTGTATCAGTACTGTGGGGGCTGTATGTCTGGTCTCTCCAGAGTGATGGTGTGTATCAGTACTGTGGGGGCTGGTCTCTCCAGAGTGATGGTGTGTATCAGTACTGTGGGGGCTGTTGTCTGGTCTCTCCAGAGTGATGGTGTGTATCAGTACTGTGGGGGGCTGTATGTCTGGTCTCTCCAGAGTGATGGTGTGTATCAGTACTGTGGGGGCTGTATGTCTGGTCTCTCCAGAGTGATGGTGTGTATCAGTACTGTGGGGGCTGTATGTATGGTCTCTCCAGAGTGATGGTGTGTATCAGTACTGTGGGGGCTGTATGTCTGGTCTCTCCAGAGTGATGGTGTGTATCAGTACTGTGGGGGCTGTATGTCAGGTCTCTCCAGAGTGATGGTGTGTATCAGTACTGTGGGGGCTGTATGTCAGGTCTCTCCAGAGTGATGGTGTGTATCAGTACTGTGGGGGCTGGTCTCTCCAGAGTGATGGTGTGTATCAGTACTGTGGGGGCTGGTCTCTCCAGAGTGATGGTGTGTATCAGTACTGTGGGGGCTGTATGTCAGGTCTCTCCAGAGTGATGGTGTGTATCAGTACTGTGGGGGCTGTATGTCAGGTCTCTCCAGAGTGATGGTGTGTATCAGTACTGTGGGGGCTGTATGTCTGGTCTCTCCAGAGTGATGGTGTGTATCAGTACTGTGGGGGCTGTATGTCAGGTCTCTCCAGAGTGATGGTGTGTATCAGTACTGTGGGGGCTGTATGTCTGGTCTCTCCAGAGTGATTGTGTGTATCAGTACTGTGGGGGGCTGTATGTCTGGTCTCTCCAGAGTGATGGTGTGTATCAGTACTGTGGGGGCTGTATGTCTGGTCTCTCCAGAGTGATGGTGTGTATCAGTACTGTGGGGGCTGTATGTCTGGTCTCTCCAGAGTGATGGTGTGTATCAGTACTGTGGGGGCTGTATGTCAGGTCTCTCCAGAGTGATGGTGTGTATCAGTACTGTGGGGGCTGGTCTCTCCAGAGTGATGGTGTGTATCAGTACTGTGGGGGCTGTATGTCTGGTCTCTCCAGAGTGATGGTGTGTATCAGTACTGTGGGGGCTGGTCTCTCCAGAGTGATGGTGTGTATCAGTACTGTGGGGGGCTGTATGTCTGGTCTCTCCAGAGTGATGGTGTGTATCAGTACTGTGGGGGCTGTATGTCAGGTCTCTCCAGAGTGATGGTGTGTATCAGTACTGTGGGGGCTGTATGTCTGGTCTCTCCAGAGTGATGGTGTGTATCAGTACTGTGGGGGCTGTATGTCAGGTCTCTCCAGAGTGATGGTGTGTATCAGTACTGTGGGGGCTGTATGTCTGGTCTCTCCAGAGTGATGGTGTGTATCAGTACTGTGGGGGGCTGTATGTCTGGTCTCTCCAGAGTGATGGTGTGTATCAGTACTGTGGGGGCTGTATGTCTGGTCTCTCCAGAGTGATGGTGTGTATCAGTACTGTGGGGGCTGTATGTCAGGTCTCTCCAGAGTGATGGTGTGTATCAGTACTGTGGGGGCTGTATGTCTGGTCTCTCCAGAGTGATGGTGTGTATCAGTACTGTGGGGGCTGTATGTCTGGTCTCTCCAGAGTGATGGTGTGTATCAGTACTGTGGGGGCTGTATGTCAGGTCTCTCCAGAGTGATGGTGTGTATCAGTACTGTGGGGGCTGGTCTCTCCAGAGTGATGGTGTGTATCAGTACTGTGGGGGCTGTTCTCTCCAGAGTGATGGTGTGTATCAGTACTGTGGGGGCTGTATGTCTGGTCTCTCCAGAGTGATGGTGTGTATCAGTACTGTGGGGGCTGTATGTCAGGTCTCTCCAGAGTGATGGTGTGTATCAGTACTGTGGGGGCTGTATGTCTGGTCTCTCCAGAGTGATGGTGTGTATCAGTACTGTGGGGGCTGTATGTCTGGTCTCTCCAGAGTGATGGTGTGTATCAGTACTGTGGGGGCTGTATGTCTGGTCTCTCCAGAGTGATGGTGTGTATCAGTACTGTGGGGGCTGTATGTCTGGTCTCTCCAGAGTGATGGTGTGTATCAGTACTGTGGGGGCTGTATGTCTGGTCTCTCCAGAGTGATGGTGTGTATCAGTACTGTGGGGGCTGTATGTCTGGTCTCTCCAGAGTGATGGTGTGTATCAGTACTGTGGGGGCTGTATGTCAGGTCTCTCCAGAGTGATGGTGTGTATCAGTACTGTGGGGGCTGGTCTCTCCAGAGTGATGGTGTGTATCAGTACTGTGGGGGCTGGTCGGTCTCCAGAGTGATGGTGTGTATCAGTACTGTGGGGGCTGTATGTCTGGTCTCTCCAGAGTGATGGTGTGTATCAGTACTGTGGGGGCTGGTCTCTCCAGAGTGATGGTGTGTATCAGTACTGTGGGGGCTGTATGTCTGGTCTCTCCAGAGTGATGGTGTGTATCAGTACTGTGGGGGCTGTATGTCTGGTCTCTCCAGAGTGATGGTGTGTATCAGTACTGTGGGGGCTGTATGTCTGGTCTCTCCAGAGTGATGGTGTGTATCAGTACTGTGGGGGGCTGTATGTCTGGTCTCTCCAGAGTGATGGTGTGTATCAGTACTGTGGGGGCTGTATGTCTGGTCTCTCCAGAGTGATGGTGTGTATCAGTACTGTGGGGGCTGTATGTCAGGTCTCTCCAGAGTGATGGTGTGTATCAGTACTGTGGGGGCTGTATGTCAGGTCTCTCCAGAGTGATGGTGTGTATCAGTACTGTGGGGGCTGGTCTCTCCAGAGTGATGGTGTGTATCAGTACTGTGGGGGGTCTGGTCTCTCCAGAGTGATGGTGTGTATCAGTACTGTGGGGCTGTATGTCAGGTCTCTCCAGAGTGATGGTGTGTATCAGTACTGTGGGGGCTGTATGTCAGGTCTCTCCAGAGTGATGGTGTGTATCAGTACTGTGGGGGCTGTATGTCTGGTCTCTCCAGAGTGATGGTGTGTATCAGTACTGTGGGGGGCTGTATGTCAGGTCTCTCCAGAGTGATGGTGTGTATCAGTACTGTGGGGGCTGTATGTCTGGTCTCTCCAGAGTGATGGTGTGTATCAGTACTGTGGGGGCTGTATGTCTGGTCTCTCCAGAGTGATGGTGTGTATCAGTACTGTGGGGGCTGTATGTCTGGTCTCTCCAGAGTGATGGTGTGTATCAGTACTGTGGGGGCTGTATGTCTGGTCTCTCCAGAGTGATGGTGTGTATCAGTACTGTGGGGGCTGTATGGCAGGTCTCTCCAGAGTGATGGTGTGTATCAGTACTGTGGGGGCTGGTCTCTCCAGAGTGATGGTGTGTATCAGTACTGTGGGGGCTGTATGTCTGGTCTCTCCAGAGTGATGGTGTGTATCAGAACTGTGGGGGCTGGTCTCTCCAGAGTGATGGTGTGTATCAGTACTGTGGGGGCTGTATGTCTGGTCTCTCCAGAGTGATGGTGTGTATCAGTACTGTGGGGGGCTGTATGTCAGGTCTCTCCAGAGTGATGGTGTGTATCAGTACTGTGGGGGGCTGTGTCTGGTCTCTCCAGAGTGATGGTGTGTATCAGTACTGTGGGGGCTGTATGTCAGGTCTCTCCAGAGTGATGGTGTGTATCAGTACTGTGGGGGCTGTATGTCTGGTCTCTCCAGAGTGATTGTGTGTATCAGTACTGTGGGGGCTGTATGTCTGGTCTCTCCAGAGTGATGGTGTGTATCAGTACTGTGGGGGCTGTATGTCTGGTCTCTCCAGAGTGATGGTGTGTATCAGTACTGTGGGGGGCTGTATGTCAGGTCTCTCCAGAGTGATGGTGTGTATCAGTACTGTGGGGGCTGTATGTCTGGTCTCTCCAGAGTGATGGTGTGTATCAGTACTGTGGGGGGCTGTATGTCTGGTCTCTCCAGAGTGATGGTGTGTATCAGTACTGTGGGGGCTGTATGGCAGGTCTCTCCAGAGTGATGGTGTGTATCAGTACTGTGGGGGGCTGGTCTCTCCAGAGTGATGGTGTGTATCAGTACTGTGGGGGCTGTTCTCTCCAGAGTGATGGTGTGTATCAGTACTGTGGGGGCTGTATGTCTGGTCTCTCCAGAGTGATGGTGTGTATCAGTACTGTGGGGGCTGTATGTCAGGTCTCTCCAGAGTGATGGTGTGTATCAGTACTGTGGGGGCTGTATGTCTGGTCTCTCCAGAGTGATGGTGTGTATCAGTACTGTGGGGGCTGTATGTCAGGTCTCTCCAGAGTGATGGTGTGTATCAGTACTGTGGGGGCTGTATGTCTGGTCTCTCCAGAGTGATGGTGTGTATCAGTACTGTGGGGGCTGTATGTCTGGTCTCTCCAGAGTGATGGTGTGTATCAGTACTGTGGGGGGCTGTATGTCTGGTCTCTCCAGAGTGATGGTGTGTATCAGTACTGTGGGGGCTGTATGTCTGGTCTCTCCAGAGTGATGGTGTGTATCAGTACTGTGGGGGCTGTATGGCAGGTCTCTCCAGAGTGATGGTGTGTATCAGTACTGTGGGGGCTGGTCTCTCCAGAGTGATGGTGTGTATCAGTACTGTGGGGGCTGGTCTCTCCAGAGTGATGGTGTGTATCAGTACTGTGGGGGCTGTATGTCTGGTCTCTCCAGAGTGATGGTGTGTATCAGTACTGTGGGGGCTGGTCTCTCCAGAGTGATGGTGTGTATCAGTACTGTGGGGGCTGTATGTCAGGTCTCTCCAGAGTGATGGTGTGTATCAGTACTGTGGGGCTGTATGTCTGGTCTCTTCAGAGTGATGGTGTGTATCAGTACTGTTGGGGCTGTATGTCTGGTCTCTCCAGAGTGATGGTGTGTATCAGTACTGTGGGGGCTGTATGTCAGGTCTCTCCAGAGTGATGGTGTGTATCAGTACTGTGGGGGCTGTATGTCAGGTCTCTCCAGAGTGATGGTGTGTATCAGTACTGTGGGGGCTGTATGTCTGGTCTCTCCAGAGTGATGGTGTGTATCAGTACTGTGGGGGCTGTATGTCAGGTCTCTCCAGAGTGATGGTGTGTATCAGTACTGTGGGGGCTGTATGTCTGGTCTCTCCAGAGTGATGGTGTGTATCAGTACTGTGGGGGCTGTATGTCTGGTCTCTCCAGAGTGATGGTGTGTATCAGTACTGTGGGGGCTGTATGTCTGGTCTCTCCAGAGTGATGGTGTGTATCAGTACTGTGGGGGCTGTATGTCTGGTCTCTCCAGAGTGATGGTGTGTATCAGTACTGTGGGGGCTGTATGGCAGGTCTCTCCAGAGTGATGGTGTGTATCAGTACTGTGGGGGCTGGTCTCTCCAGAGTGATGGTGTGTATCAGTACTGTGGGGGCTGTATGTCTGGTCTCTCCAGAGTGATGGTGTGTATCAGAACTGTGGGGGCTGGTCTCTCCAGAGTGATGGTGTGTATCAGTACTGTGGGGGCTGTATGTCTGGTCTCTCCAGAGTGATGGTGTGTATCAGTACTGTGGGGGCTGTATGTCAGGTCTCTCCAGAGTGATGGTGTGTATCAGTACTGTGGGGGGCTGTATGTCTGGTCTCTCCAGAGTGATGGTGTGTATCAGTACTGTGGGGGCTGTATGTCAGGTCTCTCCAGAGTGATGGTGTGTATCAGTACTGTGGGGGCTGTATGTCTGGTCTCTCCAGAGTGATGGTGTGTATCAGTACTGTGGGGGCTGTATGTCTGGTCTCTCCAGAGTGATGGTGTGTATCAGTACTGTGGGGGGCTGTATGTCTGGTCTCTCCAGAGTGATGGTGTGTATCAGTACTGTGGGGGCTGTATGTCAGGTCTCTCCAGAGTGATGGTGTGTATCAGTACTGTGGGGGCTGTATGTCTGGTCTCTCCAGAGTGATGGTGTGTATCAGTACTGTGGGGGCTGTATGTCTGGTCTCTCCAGAGTGATGGTGTGTATCAGTACTGTGGGGGCTGTATGGCAGGTCTCTCCAGAGTGATGGTGTGTATCAGTACTGTGGGGGCTGGTCTCTCCAGAGTGATGGTGTGTATCAGTACTGTGGGGGCTGTGTCTCTCCAGAGTGATGGTGTGTATCAGTACTGTGGGGGCTGTATGTCTGGTCTCTCCAGAGTGATGGTGTGTATCAGTACTGTGGGGGGCTGTATGTCAGGTCTCTCCAGAGTGATGGTGTGTATCAGTACTGTGGGGGCTGTATGTCTGGTCTCTCCAGAGTGATGGTGTGTATCAGTACTGTGGGGGCTGTATGTCAGGTCTCTCCAGAGTGATGGTGTGTATCAGTACTGTGGGGGCTGTATGTCTGGTCTCTCCAGAGTGATTGTGTGTATCAGTACTGTGGGGGCTGTATGTCTGGTCTCTCCAGAGTGATGGTGTGTATCAGTACTGTGGGGGCTGTATGTCTGGTCTCTCCAGAGTGATGGTGTGTATCAGTACTGTGGGGGCTGTATGTCTGGTCTCTCCAGAGTGATGGTGTGTATCAGTACTGTGGGGGCTGTATGGCAGGTCTCTCCAGAGTGATGGTGTGTATCAGTACTGTGGGGGCTGGTCTCTCCAGAGTGATGGTGTGTATCAGTACTGTGGGGGCTGGTCTCTCCAGAGTGATGGTGTGTATCAGTACTGTGGGGGCTGTATGTCTGGTCTCTCCAGAGTGATGGTGTGTATCAGTACTGTGGGGGCTGGTCTCTCCAGAGTGATGGTGTGTATCAGTACTGTGGGGGCTGTATGTCAGGTCTCTCCAGAGTGATGGTGTGTATCAGTACTGTGGGGGCTGTATGTCTGGTCTCTTCAGAGTGATGGTGTGTATCAGTACTGTGGGGGCTGTATGTCTGGTCTCTCCAGAGTGATGGTGTGTATCAGTACTGTGGGGGCTGTATGTCAGGTCTCTCCAGAGTGATGGTGTGTATCAGTACTGTGGGGGCTGTATGTCTGGTCTCTCCAGAGTGATGGTGTGTATCAGTACTGTGGGGGCTGGTCTCTCCAGAGTGATGGTGTGTATCAGTACTGTGGGGGCTGTATGTCTGGTCTCTCCAGAGTGATGGTGTGTATCAGTACTGTGGGGGCTGGTCTCTCCAGAGTGATGGTGTGTATCAGTACTGTGGGGGCTGGTCTCTCCAGAGTGATGGTGTGTATCAGTACTGTGGGGGCTGGTCTCTCCAGAGTGATGGTGTGTATCAGTACTGTGGGGGCTGTATGTCTGGTCTCTCCAGAGTGATGGTGTGTATCAGTACTGTGGGGGCTGTATGTCAGGTCTCTCCAGAGTGATGGTGTGTATCAGTACTGTGGGGGCTGTATGTCAGGTCTCTCCAGAGTGATGGTGTGTATCAGTACTGTGGGGGCTGTATGTCAGGTCTCTCCAGAGTGATGGTGTGTATCAGTACTGTGGGGCTGTATGTCTGGTCTCTCCAGAGTGATGGTGTGTATCAGTACTGTGGGGGCTGGTCTCTCCAGAGTGATGGTGTGTATCAGTACTGTGGGGGCTGGTCTCTCCAGAGTGATGGTGTGTATCAGTACTGTGGGGGCTGTATGTCAGGTCTCTCCAGAGTGATGGTGTGTATCAGTACTGTGGGGGCTGTATGTCTGGTCTCTCCAGAGTGATGGTGTGTATCAGTACTGTGGGGGCTGTATGTCT
>NW_025534046.1:162500-167500 GCF_020615455.1 Coregonus clupeaformis
TACACACTGTCCAGATATATACACACTGTCCAGATATATACACACTGTCCAGATATATACACACTGTCCAGATATATACACACTGTCCAGATATATACACACTGTCCAGATATATAGACATAATATATAGCTATACACACTGTCCAGATATATACACACTGTCCAGATATATACACACTGTCCAGATATATACACACTGTCCAGATATATACACACTGTCCAGATATATACACACTGTCCAGATATACACACACTGTCCAGATATACACACACTGTCCAGATATATACACACTGTCCAGATATACACACACTGTCCAGATATATACACACTGTCCAGATATATACACACTGTCCAGATATATACACACTGTCCAGATATATATACACACTGTCCAGATATATACACACTGTCCAGATATATACACATAATATATAGCTATACACACTGTCCAGATATATACACACTGTCCAGATATATACACACTGTCCAGATATATACACACTGTCCAGATATATACACACTGTCCAGATATATACACATAATATATAGCTATACACACTGTCCAGATATATACACACTGTCCAGATATATACACACTGTCCAGATATATACACATAATATATAGCTATACACACTGTCCAGATATATACACACTGTCCAGATATATACACACTGTCCAGATATATACACACTGTCCAGATATATACACACTGTCCAGATATATACACACTGTCCAGATATATACACAGACTCACCTCCTCAGCGTCCTCCTCGTCATCCTCGTGGTCGCTATAGTAACGTAGGGTCCCTGCGTCAGGGAGGCGAAAGGTCGTCCCGTTACAGTCAGGTGGGCGGAGCATCGGCACGGTCAGGTACTCTGATTGGTCCAGGAGGTCGAAAGACTCCTCCCTGCTCCGACCCCAGCTGGGATTGGACCACTCAGAGCCCGCCCCCTCTGACAGCAGAGAATCCCTCTCGCTGGATTGGCTCTTCCTCTGCTGCAGGCTGGGACCCCGGCCAATAGAAGACCAGCTGGAGCGCCGGCTGTCCCACGGAGACTGACCGAGCACAGCAGAGCACAGAGAGACATTAGGATGTGTTAGCATGTTATATTGCACGCTGTAGAACTGTGGTTGTCAAACCTCTCCTCTGGGACCCCCCAGCCGTTCCATGTATGTGATCTATTCCACAGCTAACACCTGATTCAACTGGTCAACTCATCATCAAGCCCTTGACTAGGTGAGTCGGGTGAGATAGTACAGAGGTACAACATAACTGTGAGGAGAGGTCTTGAGAACCACTGGTCTAGAGGTGTGTGTGTGTGTGTGTGTGTGTGTGTGTGTGTGTGTGTGTGTGCGTGCGTGCGTGCGTGCGTGTGACTCACCGGCGACCTGGGGTCCAGGGCGTTGCTTGTATCCGTAGAGACGGCGCTGCCCCGTCGTGATTGGCTGTTGCAAGTTGTGGGCGTGGCCACGGTGTGAAAGATGAGCGGCGGGCGTTGCCACGGGGACGGCGGTGGCGGTTGTTGCCACGGTGACTGTGTGGGTGGGAGGGGCATGGAGGCCCGGGGGTTCAGAAGGCCATTGGGGGTCAACATCATCGCCTGAAGCTTCAACTCTGTAAGGGGGTTAGGGGTCAGGGGTCAGGGTGTGTTCTAATTATGAGGACTGTAAGAACAATGTTTAATAGACGGGTTAAAGGCACCAAGACTGGAACCAACAGGACCCTGAACAGCTTCTATCCCCAAGCCATAAGACTGATCAATAATAGTCAATAGTTAACCAATAGCTACCCGGACTGGAACCAACAGGACCCTGAACAGCTTCTATCCCCAAGCCATAAGACTGATCAATAATAGTCAATAGTTAACCAATAGCTACCCGGACTGGAACCAACAGGACCCTGAACAGCTTCTATCCCCAAGCCATAAGACTGATCAATAATAGTCAATAGTTAACCAATAGCTACCCGGACTATCTGCACTGACCCTTTATGCACTAACTCTCTGACTCATCACATATACGCTGCTGCTACTGTTGATCTTTTTAAAAATATATACAGTGAGGGAAAAAAATAGTATTTGATCCCCTGCTGATTTTGTACGTTTGCCCACTGACAAAGACATGATCAGTCTATAATTTTAATGGTAGGTTTATTTGAACAGTGAGAGACAGAATAACAACAACAAAAATCCAGAGAAACGCATGTCAAAAATGTTATAAATTGATTTGCATTTTAATGAGGGAAATAAGTATTTGACCCCCTCTCAATCAGAAAGATTTCTGGCTCCCAGGTGTCTTTTATACAGGTAACGAGCTGAGATTAAGAGCACACTCTTAAAGGGAGTGCTCCTAATCTCAGTTTGTTACCTGTATAAAAGACACCTGTCCACAGAAGCAATAAATCAATCAGATTTCCAAACTCTCCACCATGGCCAAGACCAAAGGGCTCATTTAATTCAACTCAAATTCCAGGTCCAAGTCTTTGAAATCAGAGATAATTCAATTTCTCTGAATTCTTAATGTTAAGTCAATTCCAAGATTTCAATTCTCAGTTCAATATAATCCCCAACAATTCCACAAATTCCAACTCAAATGAAATTCCCTCAGGCATTCAGGCTGATCATGTCACTGTTCAGACAGTCTAGCTATACTGGAAATATAGAAAAAACATTCAGGCTGATCGTGTCACTGTTCAGACAGTCTAGCTATACTGGAAATATAGAAAAACATTCAGGCTGATCGTGTCACTGTTCAGACAGTCTAGCTATACTGGAAATATAGAAAAACATTCAGGCTGATATGTGTCACTGTTCAGACAGTCTAGCTATACTAGAAATATAGAAAAACATTCAGGCTGATCGTGTCACTGTTCAGACAGTCTAGCTATACTGGGAAATATAGAAAAACATTCAGGCTGATCGTGTCACTGTTCAGACAGTCTAGCTATACTGGGAAATATAGAAAAACATTCAGGCTGATCGTGTCACTGTTCAGAGTGTCTAGCTATACTGGAAATATAGAACAACATTCAGGCTGATCGTGTCACTGTTCAGACAGTCTAGCTATACTGGAAATATAGAAAAACATTCAGGCTGATCGTGTCACTGTTCAGACAGTCTAGCTATACTGGAAATATAGAAAAACATTCAGGCTGATCGTGTCACTGTTCAGACAGTCTAGCTATACTGGAAATATAGAAAAACATTCAGGCTGATCGTGTCACTGTTCAGACAGTCTAGCTATACTGGAAATATAGAAAAACATTCAGGCTGATCGTGTCACTGTTCAGACAGTCTAGCTATACTGGAAATATAGAAAAACATTCAGGCTGATATGTGTCACTGTTCAGACAGTCTAGCTATACTGGAAATATAGAAAAACATTCAGGCTGATCGTGTCACTGTTCAGACAGTCTAGCTATACTGGGAAATATAGAAAAACATTCAGGCTGATCGTGTCACTGTTCAGACAGTCTAGCTATACTGGGAAATATAGAAAAACATTCAGGCTGATCGTGTCACTGTTCAGAGTGTCTAGCTATACTGGAAATATAGAACAACATTCAGGCTGATCGTGTCACTGTTCAGACAGTCTAGCTATACTGGAAATATAGAAAAACATTCAGGCTGATCGTGTCACTGTTCAGACAGTCTAGCTATACTGGAAATATAGAAAAACATTCAGGCTGATCGTGTCACTGTTCAGACAGTCTAGCTATACTGGAAATATAGAAAAACATTCAGGCTGATCGTGTCACTGTTCAGACAGTCTAGCTATACTGGAAATATAGAAAAACATTCAGGCTGATCGTGTCACTGTTCAGACAGTCTAGCTATACTGGGAATATAGAAAAACATTCAGGCTGATCGTGTCACTGTTCAGACAGTCTAGCTATACTGGAAATGTAGAAAAACATTCAGGCTGATCGTGTCACTGTTCAGACAGTCTAGCTATACTGGAAATATAGAAAAACATTCAGGCTGATCGTGTCACTGTTCAGACAGTCTAGCTATACTGGAAATATAGAAAAACATTCAGGCTGATCGTGTCACTGTTCAGACAGTCTAGCTATACTGGGAATATAGAAAAACATTCAGGCTGATCGTGTCACTGTTCAGACAGTCTAGCTATACTGGAAATATAGAAAAACATTCAGGCTGATCGTGTCACTGTTCAGACAGTCTAGCTATACTGGAAATATAGAAAAACATTCAGGCTGATCGTGTCACTGTTCAGACAGTCTAGCTATAACAAGCTGAAAATATAGCTGCAAGCAGCAATGAACAGGGTTCACAGGGTGACAGAAAGGCAACAACTATTCCCCAAACCATTAGAGACTGATGTAATGAGTGTAAACACGACATCTGGAGTGAATCTGACCTATGGTTCATGAGGAGAAGATGATTGCAGAGGAATTTTGAGCAACACGTTCAACTTTTTAGGGTCATCAACGCCATGACCATGATGAACCATGTAAAGTTTGATATCTTAAAAAATAAATAAATAAGGAAACTATTAACAATTGACTTGTTTGACTATGTAAAGCTAATTCTTAAAATAATCATAAAAACATCTTCTCATGGACTAAAAGTCAGATTCACTCCAAATGTTGGTGATCACAATAGTCCCTAAAGAGTTTGAAGAAATAATGTTGACGCATTCCAAAATGGCCACAGTGTACCGGCAGATGGCCACAGTGTACCGGCAGATGGCACCAGTGTACCGGCAGATGGCCACAGTGTACCGGCAGATGGCCACAGTGTACCGGCAGATGGCACCAGTGTACCGGCAGATGGCCACAGTGTACCGGCAGATGGCCACAGTGTACCGGCAGATGGCCACAGTGTACCGGCAGATGGCCACAGTGTACCGGCAGATGGCCACAGTGTACCGGCAGATGGCCACAGTGTACCGGCAGATGGCACCAGTGTACCGGCAGATGGCACCAGTGTACCGGCAGATGGCACCAGTGTACCGGCAGATGGCACCAGTGTACC
>NW_025534046.1:172500-187500 GCF_020615455.1 Coregonus clupeaformis
GGGAGGGAGGAGGGAGGGAGGGAGGGAGGGAGGGAGGAGGGAGGGAGGGAGGGGAGGGAGGGAGGGATGGAGGGAGGGATGGATGGATGGAGGGATGGAGGGAGGGAGAGATGGATGGAGGGAGGGAGGGATGGAGGTAGAGATGGATGGAGGTAGAGATGGATGGAGGGAGGGATGGATGGAGGTAGAGATGGATGGAGGGAGGGATGGATGAGGTAGAGATGGATGGAGGGAGGGATAGATGGAGGTAGAGATGGATGGAGGTAGAGATGGATGGAGGGAGGGATGGAGGTAGAGATGGATGGAGGTAGAGATGGAGGTAGGGATGGATGGAGGTAGAGATGGAGGGAGGGAGGGATGGATGGAGGGATGGAGGGAGAGATGGATGGAGGGAGGGATGGAGGGAGGGAGATATGGATGGAGGTAGAGATGGATGGAGGTAGAGATGGATGGAGGTATAGATGGATGGAGGTAGAGATGGAGGGAGGGAGAGATGGATGGAGGGATGGATGGAGGTAGAGATGAATGGAGGGAGGGATGGAGGTAGAGATGGATGGAGGGATGGATGGAGGTAGAGATGGATGGAGGTAGAGATGGATGGAGGGAGGGATGGATGGAGGTAGAGATGGATGGAGGTAGAGATGGATGGAGGGATGGATGGAGGTAGAGATGGATGGAGGGATGGATGGAGGTAGAGATGGATGGAAGGATGGAGGTAGAGATGGATGGAGGGATGGATGGATGGAGGTAGAGATGGATGGAGGTAGAGATGGATGGAGGTAGAGATGGATGGAGGGATGGATGGAGGTAGAGTTGGATGGAGGGATGGAGGTAGAGATGGATGGAGGGATGGATGGAGGTAGAGATGGATCGAGGTAGAGATGGATGGAGGGAGAGATGGATGGAGGTAGAGATGGATGGAGGGAGAGATGGATGGAGGTAGAGATGGATGGAGAGAGGGATGTATGGAGGTAGAGATGGAGGTAGAGATGGATGGAGGGAGGGATGGATGGAGGTAGAGGTGGATGGAGGGAGGGATGGATGGAGGTAGAGATGGATGGAGGGAGGATGATGGAGGTAGAGATGGATGGAGGTAGAGATGGAGGGAGGGATGGATGGAGGTAGAGGGAGGGAGGGAGGGAGGGAGGGAGGGAGGGAGGGAGGGAGGGAGGGAGGGAGGGAGGGAGGGAGGGAGGGAGGGAGGGAGGGAGGGAGGGAGGGAGGGAGGGATGGATGGATGGAGGGATGGAGGGAGGGAGAGATGGATGGAGGGAGGGAGGGATGGAGGTAGAGATGGATGGAGGTAGAGATGGATGGAGGGAGGGATGGATGGAGGTAGAGATGGATGGAGGGAGGGATGGATGAGGTAGAGATGGATGGAGGGAGGGATAGATGGAGGTAGAGATGGATGGAGGTAGAGATGGATGGAGGGAGGGATGGAGGTAGAGATGGATGGAGGTAGAGATGGAGGTAGGGATGGATGGAGGTAGAGATGGAGGGAGGGAGGGATGGATGGAGGGATGGAGGGAGAGATGGATGGAGGGAGGGATGGAGGGAGGGAGATATGGATGGAGGTAGAGATGGATGGAGGTAGAGATGGATGGAGGTATAGATGGATGGAGGTAGAGATGGAGGGAGGGAGAGATGGATGGAGGGATGGATGGAGGTAGAGATGAATGGAGGGAGGGATGGAGGTAGAGATGGATGGAGGGATGGATGGAGGTAGAGATGGATGGAGGTAGAGATGGATGGAGGTAGAGATGGATGGAGGTAGAGATGGATGGAGGTAGAGATGGATGGAGGGAGGGAAGGATGGAGGTAGAGATGGATGGAGGGAGGGAAGGATGGAGGTAGAGATGGATGGATGGAGGGATGGAGGGAGGGATGGATGGAGGTAGAGATGGATGGAGGTAGAGATGGATGGAGGGAGGTAGAGATTCTACAAATATTGTCCAACCAGATATAACCCTGGCCTGTAGAACCCTATAGAATCATGTAGAACCTAATAGAACCCTGTAGAACCCAGTAGAACCCTTACCTCAGCCTGAAAGCCCTCCACCAAGATGGCCACCAGCAGGTTGAAGAGGACGTAGTTCCCAAACGTCATCAGAGCTACAAAGTAGAGAGCAGCGAGAGGAGAGGTGGAGGCCATGCCGTTATACAGGACCACATTCCAGTCCTCCTGAGTCAGGATCTATAGACAGAGAGAGAGAGAGAGAGAGAGAGAGAGAGAGAGAGAGATGAGAGAAGTAGAGAGAGATGGGAGAAGTAGAGAGAGAGATGAGAGAGGAGAGAGAGATGAGAGAGGAGAGAGATGAGAGAGGAGAGAGAGATGAGAGAGGAGAGAAGTAGAGAGAGATGAGAGAAGTAGAGAGAGATGAGAGAGGAGAAGAGATGAGAGAAGGAGAGAGAGATGAGAGAAGTAGAGAGAGAGATGAGAGGAGAGAGAGATGAGAGAAGTAGAGAGAGAGATGAGAGAGGAGAGAGAGATGAGAGAAGTAGAGAGAGAGATGAGAAAGGAGAGAGAGATGAGAGAAGTAGAGAGAGCGATGAGAGAGGAGAGAGAGATGAGAGAAGTAGAGAGAGAGATGAGAAAGGAGAGAGAGATGAGAGAAGTAGAGAGAGATGAGAGAGGAGAGAGAGATGAGAGAAGGAGAGAGAGATGAGAGAAGGAGAGAGAGATGAGAGAGGAGAGAGATGAGAGAGGAGAGAGAGATGAGAGAAGTAGAGAGAGAGATGAGAGAGGAGAGAGATGAGAGAAGTAGAGAGAGAGATGAGAGAGGAGAGAGAGATGAGAGAAGTAGAGAGAGATGAGAGAGGAGAGAGAGTTGAGAGAAGTAGAGAAAGAGATGAGAAAGGAGAGATAGATGAGAGAGGAGAGAGAGATGAGAGAGGAGAGAGAGATGAGAGAAGGAGAGAGAGAGATGAGAGGGGAGAGAGATGAGAGAAGTAGAGAGAGAGATGAGAAAGGAGAGAGAGATGAGAGATGAGAGAAGTAGAGAGAGAGATGAGAGAGGAGAGAGAGATGAGAGAAGTAGAGAGAGATGAGAGAGGAGAGAGAGATGAGAGAAGTAGAGAGAGAGATGAGAGAAGGAGAGAGAGATGAGAGAAGGAGAGAGAGATGAGAGAGGAGAGAGAGATGAGAGAAGTAGAGAGAGAGATGAGAGAGGAGAGAGAGATGAGAGAAGTAGAGAGAGAGATGAGAGAGGAGAGAGAGATGAGAGAAGTAGAGAGAGAGATGAGAGAGGAGAGATAGATGAGAGAAGTAGAGAGAGAAATGAGAGAAGGAGAGAGAGAGATGAGAGAGGAGAGATAGATGAGAGAGGAGAGAGAGATGAGAGAAGTAGAGAGAGAGATGAGAAAGGAGAGAGAGATGAGAGAGGAGAGAGATGAGAGAAGGAGAGAGAGATGAGAGGAGAGAGATGAGAGAAGTAGAGAGAGAGATGAGAGAGGAGAGGGAGATGAGAGAAGTAGAGAGAGAGATGAGAGAGGAGAGAGATGAGAGAAGTAGAGAGAGATGAGAGAGGAGAGATAGATGAGAGAGGAGAGAGAGATGAGAGAAGTAGAGAGAGAGATGAGAGAGGAGAGATAGATGAGAGAAGTAGAGAGAGAGATGAGAAAGGAGAGAGATGAGAGAGGAGAGAGATGAGAGAAGGAGAGAGAGATGAGAGGAGAGAGATGAGAGAAGTAGAGAGAGAGATGAGAGAAGGAGAGAGAGATGAGAGAAGGAGAGAGAGATGAGAGAGGAGAGAGAGATGAGAGAAGTAGAGAGAGAGATGAGAAAGGAGAGAGAGATGAGAGAAGTAGAGAGAGAGATGAGAGAGGAGAGAGAGATGAGAGAAGGAGAGATGAGAGAAGTAGAGAGAGAGATGAGAGAAGGAGAGAGAGATGAGAGAAGGAGAGAGAGATGAGAGAGGAGAGAGAGATGAGAGAAGTAGAGAGAGATGAGAGAGGAGAGAGATGAGAGAAGTAGAGAGAGATGAGAGAGGAGAGAGAGAGGAGAGAAGGAGAGAGAGATGAGAGAGGAGAGAGATGAGAGAAGGAGAGAGAGATGAGAGAGGAGAGAGATGAGAGAAGGAGAGAGAGATGAGAGAATTAGAGAGAGAGATGAGAGAGAGATGAGAGAAGTAGAGAGAGAGAGGAGAGAGGAGAGATAGATGAGAGAAGAAGAGAGAGAGATGAGAAAGGAGAGAGAGATGAGAGATGAGAGGAGAGAGAGATGAGAGGAGAGAGATGAGAGAAGTAGAGAGAGAGATGAGAGAAGGAGAGAGAGATGAGAGAAGGAGAGAGAGATGAGAGAGGAGAGAGAGATGAGAGAAGTAGAGAGAGAGATGAGAGAGGAGAGAGAGATGAGAGAAGTAGAGAGAGAGATGAGAGAGGAGAGAGAGATGAGAGAAGTAGAGAGAGAGATGAGAGAGGAGAGAGAGATGAGAGAAGGAGAGAGAGAGATGAGAGATGAGAGAAGGAGAGAGAGAGATGAGAGAGGAGAGATAGATGAGAGAGGAGAGAGAGATGAGAGAAGTAGAGAGAGATGAGAGAAGGAGAGAGAGAGATGAGAGAGGAGAGAGAAATGAGAGAAGTAGAGAGAGAGATGAGAGAAGGAGAGAGAGATGAGAGAAGGAGAGAGAGAGATGAGAGAGGAGAGATAGATGAGAGAGGAGAGAGAGATGAGAGAAGTAGAGAGAGATGAGAGAAGGAGAGAGAGAGATGAGAGGGGAGAGAGAGATGAGAGAAGTAGAGAGAGAGATGAGAAAGGAGAGAGAGATGAGAGAAGTAGAGAGAGAGATGAGAGAGGAGAGAGAGATGAGAGAAGTAGAGAGAGAGATGAGAAAGGAGAGAGAGATGAGAGAAGTAGAGAGAGATGAGAGAGGAGAGATAGATGAGAGAGGAGAGAGAGAGATGAGAGAAGGAGAGAGAGATGAGAGAAGGGGAGAGAGATGAGAGAGGAGAGGTATAGAGGGATAAATGGAAATAGGTAGTGGCCAGGTGATGACATCACACTGCCAGCAGTACTGCCGGTCGAGGAGGGATGACCTCAGCGTTCTATCTCCGCTGCCCAGAGAGCATCTAGCTACAGTCCTCATCCTGACTCTGTTGCTATAGAGACAGACAGACTTTTTGACCGGCAGACAGACAGACACATGGGGTTCTAGAACACTGACCATCGCCCTCGTCGGAAGGGACTCCACTTTCACCATGGCAACAAACGCAGCAGCTGAACATGATAATACCAGGATGAATCCTGTAAACAGAGAACTTCTGACCAGAACAGAGAAATATGATACACTGTGTGTGTGTCTCAATTCAATTCATTTCAATTCAAAGGGCTTTATTGGCATGGGAAACATATGTTTACATTGCCAAAGCAAGTGAAATGCCCTGTGTAGCTCAGTTGTTAGAGCATGGTGCTTGCAACGCTTAGAGTTGTGGGTTCGACTCCCGTGGGGGGACCAGTATGAAAAAGAATGTCACTACTGTAACATAGGCCCTCCCTACTCTATGTCGCTCTGGATAAGAGCGTCTGCTAAATGACTCAAATGGCAATTAAAAACTAAAGGTGAAATAAACAATAAATATTAACAGTAAACATTACACTCACAAATGTTCCAAAAGAATAAAGACATTTCAAATGTCATCTTATGTCTATATACAGTGTTGTAAGGATGTGCAAATAGTTAAAGTACAAATGGGAAAATAAATAAACATAAATATGGGTTGTATTTATAATGGTGTTTGTTCTTCACTGGTTGCCCTTTTCTTGTGGCAACAGGTCACAAATCTTGCTGCTGTGATGGCACACTGTGGTTTTTCACCCAATAGATATGGGAGTTTATCACAATTGGATTTGTTTTCGATTTCTTTGTGGGTCTGTGTAATCTGAGGGAAATATGTGTCTCTAATATGGTCATACATTTGGCAGGAGGTTAGGAAGTGCAGCTCAGTTTCCACCTCATTTTGTGGGCAGTGTGCACATAGCCTGTCTTCTCTTGAGAGCCAGGTCTGCCTACGGCGGCCTTTCTCAATAGCAAGGCTATGCTCACTGAGTCTGTACATAGTCAAAGCTTTCCTTAAGTTTGGGTCAGTCACAGTGGTCAGGTATTCTGCCACTGTGTACTCTCTGTTTAGGGCCAAATAGCATTCTAGTTTGCTCAGTTTTTTGTTAATTCTTTCCAATGTGTCAAGTAATTATCTTTTTGTTTTCTCATGATTTGGTTGCGTCTATTGTGTTGCTGTCCTGGGGCTCTGTGGGGTCTGTTTGTGTTTGTGAACAGAGCCCCAGGACCAGCTTGCTTAGGGGACTCTTCTCCAGGTTCATCTCTCTGTAGGTGATGGCTTTGTTATCGCTTCCTTTTAAGTGGTTATAGAATTTAACGGCTCTTTTCTGGATTTTGATAATTAGCGGACCTCAGACCTCACAACCATAAAGTTGTCATGGCAACTGGACCTTTTTGGAACACCATTATTTTTGTCTTACTGAGATTCACTGTCAGGTCTGACAGAATCTGTCCAGAAGATCTAGGTACTGCTGTAGGCCCTCCTTGGTTGGGGACCGAAGCACCAGATCATCATCAAACAGTAGACATTTGACTTCAGATTCTAGTAGGGTGAGGCCGGGTGCTGCAGACTGTTCTAGTGCCCTCGCCAATTCGTTGATATATATGTTGAAGAGGGTGGGGCTTAAGCTGCATCCCTGTCTCACCCCACGTCCCTGTGGAAAGAAATATGTGTGTTTTTGCCAATTTTAACCACACACTTGTTGTTTGTGTACATTAATTTTATAATGTTGTATGTTTTTCCCCCAACATGCTTTCCATCTATTTGTATAGCAGGCCCTCATGCCAAATTGAGTCAAAAGTTTTTTTAAATCAACAAAGCATGAGAAGACTTTGCCTTTGTTTGGTTTTGTTTGTTTGGCAGTTAGGGTGTGCAGGGTGAATACGGTGTCTGTCGTACGGTAATTTGACATTTGCACAGTACATTGTTTTCACTGAGGAAATGTATGATTCTGCTGTTAATCATAATGTAGAGTATTTTCCCAAGGTTGCTGTTGACGCATGTCCCACGGAAGTTATTGGGGTCAAATTTGTCTCCACTTCTGTGGATTGGGGTTATCAGTCCTTGGTTCCAAATATTGAGGAAGATGCCAGAGCTAAGGATGATGTTAAAGAATTTAAGTATAGCCAATTGGAATTTGTGGTCTGTATATTTTATCATTTCATTGAGGATACCATCTACACCACAGGCCTTTTTGGGTTGGAGGGTTTGTATTTTGTCCTGTAGTTGATTCAGTGTAATTGGAGAATCCAGTGGGTTCTGGTAATCTTTAATAGTTGATTCTAAGATTTGTATTTGATCATGTACAGTGGGGAAAAAAAGTATTTAGTCAGCCACCAATTGTGTCACGATTCAGACAGACGACCAGAGGACCACAATTGCGTCACACCAGAAAGTTTATTAAACTTAAGGGAAAAGGGAAGTAGGGAGTGAATGAAGGCTCCAGGGGTAACAGGGATCCCGTCCAATGCGCTGGGTCTGTGCCCCCCCCAGTGGCAGCGATGCGTCCTATGAAGCCGGTGGTGGGTGGTCCAGAAGTCCTGGGGGGGGGGGAGACACAGACACAACAGGGCGGAATGAAACCAGGCAGCAGTACAGTTCAAGGGAAATCCAAAATACGTAGTAGCAAGGCAGAAGGCTGGTCAGAGTTACCGGGATAGAAGAGTAGTCAGGAGTCGTAATGGCAGAAGCAGGTCTGGATCTCCTGAGGCAGAAGAGTATCCAAAAAACAGGCAGGTCCGGGGTCACAAAACCAGGGTGAGCCAGAAGCGCGAGCAAACAGGTTCCGGGTGTGAGCTTTGCAGACGATCTGACACCGGAGAGCTGAAAGACAGGGCCTTAAATACTGGGAGAGGTTAGTGGGTAATGCAGCGCAGCTGGCAGAGTAATTAGAGCCGAGCAGAGCAGGGACAGGTGGAGCTAGTTAGGCTGAGTAGAGAGAGGGAGGTGAGCAGAGTGGAAGATAGTGGAAACAAATTAAGGTGGTAACCCGGTGGAGTGAGAGGGCTCATGACAGAACCCCCCAAGGGACGGCCCCAGAAGTCCCAAGAGCAACACCACGCCGGGCGGGAGGAGGGGAGCCGGAGGAGGGCTAGAACTCCTCCGAACGGTCCGAGTGAACGTCCTCATCCTCGGAGGAAGCCGGAGGGCCGTGGTCGGGAGATGGGACAGGTCCCGAGACAGGATCAGGCACAGGACAGGAAGCCGAGCGGGCCGGACGGTTAGGGACCCCTCTGGGGCGGCCCCTACGGATTGCAGGTTGATCAGGATGCCGTTGGTGGAAAGCGGTGATGAGAGTCCTATCCACAATCCGACTAGCTGGCACCCAGGTCCTTTCCTCAGGTCCATAGCCCTCCCAGTCAATGAGGTACTGGAGACCCCTACCCCTCCGTCTGGACCGAAGCAGGCGGCGGACGGTGTAAACCAGACCACCATCGACGAGCCGTGGAGGAGGAGGACCAGGCGCAGCAGGGACCAGCGGACTCTCATGGATGGGCTTAATCTTAGACACATGGAAAGTGGGGTGCACCCTCAGGGAATTAGGCAGTTGGAGCCGGACAGCAGTTGGGCTAATCACTCTTATGATAGGGAATGGGCCAATGAACCGAGGTGCCAGCTTCTGCGACTCCACCCTGAGTGGCAGGTTCTTCGATGACAACCACACCCTTTGACCAACATGGTAGGTGGGAGCAGGAATTCTCCGACGGTTGGCCCCGGTAGTGTAGCTGGCAACGGACCTGAGGAGTGTGGCTCGGGCTTGTGACCAGGTGCGGCGACATCGACGGGCAAAAGCAAGTGCAGATGGGCAAGTAACCTCCTCCTCCTGGCTGGCAAATAGAGGAGGCTGGTATCCATAAACACATTGGAAAGGGGACATACCGATGGCAGAGCAGGTCAGAGAATTGTGTGCGTACTCCACCCATGTCAATTGCTGCGACCAGGAGTGGGGGTTGCGTGAAGTCATGCATCGCAGTGCCTTCTCGAGCTCCTGATTAGCCCGCTCTGACTGCCCATTGGATTGGGGATGGAATCCGGAAGTCAGACTGACTGTGGCTCCCAGCAGGTGACAGAACTCCTTCCAAAAAGCGGAGGAGAATTGTGGACCACGGTCAGAAACAACATCCCTTGGCAGTCCGTGGATCCGGAAGACGTGTTCCAGGACCACCTGGGCGGTCTCCTTGGCGGTTGGGAGCTTGGGGGAGGGAATGAAGTGTGCCATCTTGCTGAAACGGTCAACGATGGTGAGAATGACGGTCATGCCACTTGAAGGGGGCAGCCCCGTGACAAAGTCAAGGGCGATGTGAGACCAGGGACGTCTGGGCACAGGCAGGGGCTGCAGCAATCCGGCTGGGGGCTGGCAGGACGACTTGTGTTGGTTGCAGATGGGGCAGGCTTGGACGAATTCCCGTACATCCTTCCTCAGAGAGGGCCACCAGAACCTCTGGGGCGAGCAGGTTGTAAGTGCGGGTGGAGCCAGGGTGACAAGCTAGGCGGGAGTCATGTCCCCACTGAATGACCTGGGACCTCAGGTCTTCGGGGACAAAAAGGCGGTCAGCTGGGCAAGTGCTGGGACCTGGCTGGTTACGGAGAGCCTCCAGCACCTGTTCCTCAACAGCCCAGGTCAGAGCTGCAACGATGCAGGGACTTGGCAGAATCGACACAGGGTCCTTGGAGGGTGTCATCCTTCTGGAATTGACGGGAGAGGGCGTCTGGCTTGGTGTTGCGTGATCCAGGCCGGTATGACAGAGTGAAATTAAACCTGGTGAAGAACAGGGCCCAGCGGGACTGCCTGGAGTTCAACCGTTTGGCCGTGCGGATGTACTCCAAGTTCTTATGATCGGTCCAAACGAGAAATGGAATGGTGGACCCCTCCAGCCAGTGACGCCACTCCTCCAAGGCAAGCTTCACAGCCAGCAGCTCACGGTTCCCTATGTCGTAATTGCACTCAGAGGGGGACAACCGACGTGAGAAAAAGGCACAGGGATGGAGCTTCCTATCCTCCGCAGCCCACTGAGAAATCACAGCACCAACTCCCACATCCGAGGCGTCCACCTCCACAATGAATTGCCGGTCCACATCAGGCATCTGGAGGATGGGAGCGGAGGTGAACCTCACCTTGAGGGTACTGAAGGCTTTGTCGGCTGCTGGGGTCCAGGTGAAGGGTTGCTTGGTGCTGGTTAGAGCAGTGAGAGGGGCAGCAACGGTACTGTAGTTCCGGATAAACTTCCTATAGAAGTTAGCAAACCCCAGAAACTGTTGCAGCTTCTTTCTGTTCTCCGGAACTGGCCATGAAGTGACTGCTGATACTTTGGCAGGATCCATTTGGATACTTCCTTCTGCCACTATGTACCCCAGGAAGGCCACTGTCTTGACGTGAAACTCACATTTCTCTGCCTTGGCGTAGAGGGAATTCTCCAGAAGACGATGAAGGACTTGCTGGACATGGCGGGTGTGTTCAGACAGGTTTCTGGAGTAAATTAAGATGTCATCCAGGTAAACGAAGACAAACTTGTTTAACATGTCCCGCAGTACATCATTCACTAGAGCCTGGAACACAGCAGGAGCATTGGTGAGGCCAAAAGGCATAACCAGATACTCGTAGTGGCCTGTTGGTGTATTGAATGCGGTTTTCCATTCATCTCCCTCCCGGATCCGCACTAGGTGGTAAGCGTTTCTGAGATCCAACTTGGTAAAAACAGTGGCTCCCTGGAGCAACTCAAAAGCAGAGGTGAGCAGAGGCAGAGGGTAACGGTTTTTCACTGTGATGTCGTTGAGTCCCCTGTAGTCGATGCAGGGGCGAAGAGATCCGTCCTTCTTCCCCACAAAGAAGAAGCCAGCACCAGCAGGAGATGAAGATGAACGGATTAATCCTGCGGACAGAGAGCCATTGATGTAGTCCTCCATGGACTTTCTTTCAGGAGCAGACAACGAATAAAGACGACCCCTTGGAGGAGCTGTTCCAGGGAGGAGGTCGATGGCACAGTCGTACGGTCGGTGAGGGGGCAGAGATGTGGCTCTTGCTTTGTTAAACACCTCTCTGAGACCATGGTAGCATTCTGGGACATTGGAGAGGTCAGGAGCGGAGTTAGTAGGTACTGGCCGAGGGGGTAGTGCGGCAGCAAGCAGGCAGGTTCGGTGGCAGTCCTCTCCCCACTCCCTGATCACCCCGGTCACCCAGTCGAGCTGAGGGTTGTGCCGGCGGAGCCATGGGTAACCCAGGATGAGGGGTTGGCCTGGAGAGGGGAGCAGGTGAAACTGGATAGTTTCTTGATGGTTTCGGACAGACCCATCGAGACCGGGGCCGTGACATGAGTGACCGATCCGAGTAAGTGTCCGTCCAGTGCCCGGGCAGGAATAGGAGGTGTCAAACGGAGGTTCTCCAGTCCCAGTTGGCGTGCCAGCTTGATGTCCATTATGTTGGCTTCGGCGCCAGAATCCACCAGAGCAGCCAGGGTGTGAGTTGAGTCAGAGAGGCGGAGGTGAACTTGCAGCAGGGGTTTGCGGTCGGAGGACTGGATGGTCATTGAACTCAACCGGACTCCCCCTACGCCCGGTGAGCTTCGGCCCTTTAAAGGGCAGGTTACCACACGATGTCCATCACCTCCACAATAGAGGCAGAGGTTTGAGGTGAAGCGGCGCTGGCGCTCTGCAGGAGTGAGGGAGGCTCGCCCAATCTCCATAGGCTCAGACTGATCAAGCTGACCTGGGTGAGTGGCAGTAGATGACAGGAGCCCAGTCGGATCTCTCCGAATGCCGGTAGTAGGTGGACCTTGGCGCCCCCTCTCACGACGACGGGTCTGTATCCTTCTGTCGATCCTGACAGTCAGTGCGATGGCTTCATCAAGAGTGGAAGGCAGTTCATGGGAGACCAACTCGTCCTTGATATAGTCAGCCAAACTATGGAAGAACGCGTCCACCAACGATGGTGTGTTCCAAGAACTTCGTCTAGCCAGGGTTCGGAAGTCGATGGAATGGTCTGCGACTGTACGTCTGCCTTGTCGAATACTGAACAGTTCACGAGACGCCTCTGCGGTGGGTGAATCCAGGTCAAACACCTTCAGCATCTCCTCAGCAAACAGGTCGAAGGTTGCACATGCGGGGGTTTGACGTTCGAACTCTGCTGTTCCCCAGAGTCGAGCTCGGCCCGTCAGGTGAGTGATGGCATACCCAACTTTAGCCCCCTCCGTGGCGAAGGTCCTTGGCTGCAAGGAGAACTGAAGTCGGCAGCTAGTCAGGAATGGCCGGACCTGGGTTGAATCGCCGTTGAACCGCTCGGGGTTTCCAATCTTGGGTTCGGAGCAGCGGCTGCAATGACCGGGGCAGGTAACTCGGGGGCTGGGCTGGTGGGCAGACTGGCTGGGGTAAGGTTGGTGAGGAGTTGAATGATCATGGCGAGTTGTTGTTGCTGCTGCTGGAACTGCTGCTCATGCTCATCGGTTTCCATGTCGGGAAAGTGTGCGCTGAGTCCATAATGGTCAGATCGTACTGTCACGATTCAGACAGACGACCAGAGGACCACAATTGCGTCACACCAGAAAGTTTATTAAACTTAAGGGAAAAGGGAAGTAGGGGAGTGAATGAAGGCTCCAGGGGTAACAGGGATCCCGTCCAATGCGCTGGGTCTGTGCCCCCCAGTGGCAGCGATGCGTCCTATGAAGCCGGTGGTGGGTGGTCCAGAAGTCCTGGGGGGAGACACAGACACAACAGGGCGGAATGAAACCAGGCAGCAGTACAGTTCAAGGGAAATCCAAAATACGTAGTAGCAAGGCAGAAGGCTGGTCAGAGTTACCGGGATAGAAGAGTAGTCAGGAGTCGTAATGGCAGAAGCAGGTCTGGATCTCCTGAGGCAGAAGAGTATCCAAAAAACAGGCAGGTCCGGGGTCACAAAACCAGGGTGAGCCAGAAGCGCGAGCAAACAGGTTCCGGGTGTGAGCTTTGCAGACGATCTGACACCGGAGAGCTGAAAGACAGGGCCTTAAATACTGGGAGAGGTTAGTGGGTAATGCAGCGCAGCTGGCAGAGTAATTAGAGCCGAGCAGAGCAGGGACAGGTGGAGCTAGTTAGGCTGAGTAGAGAGAGGGAGGTGAGCAGAGTGGAAGATAGTGGAAACAAATTAAGGTGGTAACCCGGTGGAGTGAGAGGGCTCATGACAAATTGTGCATGTTCTCCCACTTAAAAAGATGAGAGAGGCCTGTCATTTTCATCATAGGTACACGTCAACTATGACAGACAAATTGAGAAGAAAAAAATCCAGAAAATAACATTGTAGGATTTTTAATGAATTTATTTGCAAATTATAGTGGAAAATAAGTATTTGGTCAATAACAAAAGTTTCTCAATACTTTGTTATATACCCTTTGTTGGCAATGACACAGGTCAAACGTTTTCTGTATGTCTTCACAAGGTTTTCACACACTGTTGCTGGTATTTTGGCCCATTCCTCCATGCAGATCTCCTCTAGAGCAGTGATGTTTTGGGGCTGTCGCTGGGCAACACAGACTTTCAACTCCCTCCAAAGATTTTCTATGGGGTTGAGATCTGGAGACTGGCTAGGCCACTCCAGGACCTTGAAATGCTTCTTACGAAGCCACTCCTTCATTGCCCGGGCGGTGTGTTTGGGATCATTGTCATGCTGAAAGACCCAGCCAAGTTTCATCTTCAATGCCCTTGCTGATGGAAGGAGGTTTTCACTCAAAATCTCACGATACATGGCCCCATTCATTCTTTCCTTTACACGGATCAGTCGTCCTGGTCCCTTTGCAGAAAAACAGCCCCAAAGCATGATGTTTCCACCCCCATGCTTCATAGTAGGTATGGTGTTCTTTGGATGCAACTCAGCATTCTTTGTCCTCCAAACACGACGAGTTGAGTTTTTACTATTTTGGTTTCATCTGACCATATGACATTCTCCCAATCCTCTTCTGGATCATCCAAATGCACTCTAGCAAACTTCAGACGGGCCTGGACATGTACTGGCTTAAGCAGGGGGACACGTCTGGCACTGCAGGATTTGAGTCCCTGGCGGCGTAGTGTGATACTGATGGTAGGCGTTATTACTTTGGTCCCAGCTCTCTGCAGGTCATTCACTAGGTCCCCCTGTGTGGTTCTAGGATTTTTGCTCACCGTTCTTGTGATCATTTTGACCCCACGGGGTGAGATCTTGCGTGGAGCCCCAGATCGAGGGAGATTATCAGTGGTCTTGTATGTCTTCCATTTCCTAATAATTGCTCCCACAGTTGATTTCTTCAAACCAAGCTCCTTACCTATTGCAGATTCAGTCTTCCCAGCCTGGTGCAGGTCTACAATTTTGTTTCTGGTGTCCTTTGACAGCTCTTTGGTCTTGGCCATAGTGGAGTTTGGAGTGTGACTGTTTGAGGTTGTGGACAGGTGTCTTTTATACTGATAACAAGTTCAAACAGGTGCCATTAATACAGGTAATGAGTGGAGGACAGAGGAGGCTCTTAAAGAAGAAGTTACAGGTCTGTGAGAGCCAGAAATCTTGCTTGTTTGTAGGTGACCAAATACTTATTTTCCACCATAATTTGCAAATAAATTCATTAAAAATCATACAATGTGATTTTCAGGATTTTTTTTTTCTCAATTTGTCTGTCATAGTTGACATGTACCTATGATGAAAATTACAGGCCTCTCTCATATTTTTAAGTGGGAGAACTTGCACAATTGGTGGCTGACTAAATACTTTTTTTCCCCACTGTAAATGTTTATACTGTTTGTTCTTTGTTTATGAGGCCAAAAAGATTGGAGAAGTGGTTTATCCACACATCTCCGTTTTGGATAGATAACTCTTCGTGTTATTGATTGTTTAGTGTGTTCCAATTTTCCCAGAAGTGGTTAGAATTCTATGGAGTCTTCAATTACATTGAGCTTATTTCTGACATGTTGTTCCTTCTTTTTCCGTAGTGTATTTCTGAAAAAGTTTTAGTG
>NW_025534046.1:190000-272500 GCF_020615455.1 Coregonus clupeaformis
CTTTGTGATATCTGCTGCTGTAAAAAAGGCTTTATAAATAAAATGTGATTGATTGAATTTGATTGATATACACACACTATATATACACACACATATTATATACACACACACTATATACACACATTATATACACACACATTATATACACACACACACACACACACATTAAATACACACACATGATATATAGATTAATGAGACACGAGGCTCAATGGGAATGCAATGCTACACGCCTCCAGTTATTCAGCTAATACTGTATCATCAAGTCATCTAAGACCTGACAACATACCTGAATATGTAGACCTCGAGCAGCAGAAGGTATCTACATACCTGAATATGAAGATGAACAGCATGAGGAGCATGCAGAAGGTGGCTACGTTGTCCATGGTCTTCATCAGAACCACCAGCTGTCTGCGCAGGGCGGGCAGGAACCTGACCAGCTTTAGGACCCGCAGCAGACGGAAGGTACGCAGGACTGACAGACCGCCGTCCGCCTGCCCAACGATCTCCCATACACTTTGAGAGAAACACAGAAAGCGTCATGGCAATTGCAAGCACTCTTTTTTAGTTGGTCAGTCGTCAGTCATTCATTCAGACTTTTCAAAGTATAGCACAGCGTTCTATTGTGCCAGTGAAGTTCTTCCACTGGGGTTGAGGTCAGGGCTCTGTGCAGGCTAGTCAAGTTCTTCCACACCGGGTCTCGACAAACCATTTCTGTATGGACCTCGCGTTGTGCACGGGGGGGGCATTGTCATGCTGAAACAGGAAAGGTCCTTCCCCAAACTGTTTGCCACAAAGTTTGGAAGCACAGAATCGTCTAGAATGTCATTGTATGCTGTAGCGTTAAGATTTCCCTTCACTGGAACTAAGGGGCCTAGCCCGAACAATGAAAAACAGCCCCAGACCATTATTCCTCCTCCACCAAACTTTACAGCTGGCTCTATGCATTGGGGGCAGGTAGCGTTCTCCTGGCATCCGCCAATCCCAGATTAGTCCGTCAGACTGCCAGATGGTGAAGCGTGATTCATCACTCCAGAGAATGAGTCCAACGGCGGGCGAGTTTTACACCACTCCAGACGACGCTTGGCATTGCGCATGGTGATCTTAGGCTTGTGTGCTGCTGCTTGGCCATGGAAACCCATTTCATGAAGCTCCCGAACAAACAGTTATTGTGCCGACGTTGCTTCCAGAGTGTTGCAACCAAGGACAGACGATCTTGACGCGCTACGCTATGCTTCAGCACTCGGCGGTCCCGTTCTGTGAGCTTGGTGTGGCCTACCACTTCAGCACTCGGCGGTCCCGTTCTGTGAGCTTGGTGTGGCCTACCGCTTCAGCACTCGGCGGTCCCGTTCTGTGAGCTTGGTGTGGCCTACCACTTCAGCACTCGGCGGTCCCGTTCTGTGAGCTTGTGTGGCCTACCACTTCAGCACTCTGCGGTCCCATTCTGTGAGCTTGTGTGGCCTATCACTTCAGCACTCGGCGGTCCCGTTCTGTGAGCTTGTGTGGCCTACCACTTCAGCACTCGGCGGTGTCATTCTGTGAGCTTGTGTGGCCTACCACTTCAGCACTCGGCGGTCCCGTTCTGTGAGCTTGGTGTGGCCTACCACTTCAGCACTCGGCGGTCCCGTTCTGTGAGCTTGTGTGGCCTACCACTTCAAGGCTGAGCCGTTGTTGATCCTAGACGTTTCCACTTCACAATAACAGCCCTTACAGTTGACCCGGGAAGCTCTAGCAGGGCATCCTATCAGTTGACCGGGGCAGCTCTAGCAGGGCATCCTATCAGTTGACCGGGGCAGCTCTAGCAGGGCATCCTATCAGTTGACCGGGGCAGCTCTAGCAGGGCATCCTATCAGTTGACCGGGGCAGCTCTAGCAGGGCATCCTATCAGTTGACCGGGGCAGCTCTAGCAGGGCATCCTATCAGTTGACCGGGGCAGCTCTATCAGGGCATCCTATCAGTTGACCCGGGGCAGCTCTAGCAGGGCATCCTATCAGTTGACCGGGGCAGCTCTATCAGGGCATCCTATCAGTTGACCGGGGCAGCTCTATCAGGGCATCCTATCAGTTGACCGGGGCAGCTCTAGCAGGGCATCCTATCAGTTGACCGGGGCAGCTCTATCAGGGCATCCTATCAGTTGACCGGGGCAGCTCTAGCAGGGCATCCTATGACGGCGCCACGCTGAAAGTCACTAAGCTCTTCAGTATGGGCCATTCTACTGTAAATGTTTGTCTATGGAGATTGCATGGCGGCGGTGCGCTCGATTTTATAAGCTTGTCAGCAACGGGTGTGGCTGATATAGCCGAATCCACTAATTTGAAGGGGTGTCCACATACTGCTGTATATATTGTTTACATTTAGATATCTGTATTTTACATTTGTATTTTTATCAATATGTATATCAATATATTATTTTTCCTTATGGGTTAGCATCGAGCAGCAAGTTATAGCTAGCTTAGCAATCGAACAGGAATTTATAGCTAGCTTAGCAATCGAACAGGAAGTTATAGCGAGCTTAGCAATCGAACAGGAAGTTATAGCGAGCTTAGTATCAAGCAGCAAATTATAGCTAGTTTAGCATCGAGCAGCAAGATACAGCTAGTTTAGCATCGAGCAGCAAGATACAGCTAGTTTAGCATCGAGCAGCAAGATACAGCTAGTTTAGCATCGAGCTGCAAGATACAGCTAGTTTAACATCGAGCAGCAAGATACAGCTAGTTTAGCATCGAGCAGCAAAATACAGCTAGTTTAGCATCGAGCAGCAAGATACAGCTAGATTAGCATCGAGCAGCAAGATACAGCTAGTTTAGCATCGAGCAGCAAATTATAGCTAGTTTAGCACCAAGCATTAAATCCTGGAAAAAGTTTGGTGCATGCTACATTCAAATATTTCCCGGAAACACAGAAACACACACCTGATGATGACGATGACGCTGTCAAAACTGTTGTATGGGTTGTTGATATAGCCGAAGAGTCCAAAGGCCAGCAGCTTCAGTAGCATCTCCAGACTAAAGAGACTGGTGAACACTAGATTACTGATCTCTAGGATGTCAGTCAGCTCCTGGGGCTAGGGGGAGGGAGGGAGGGAGGGAGGGGAGGGAGGGAGGGAGGGAGGGAGGGAGGGAGGGGAGGGGAGGGAGGGAGGGAGGGAGGGAGGAGGGGAGGGGAGGGAGGGAGGGAGGGAGGGAGGAGGGAGGGAGGGAGGGAGGGAGGGAGGGAGGGGAGGGAGGGAGGAGGGAGGGGGAGGGAGGGAGGCGAGGGGAGGGGAGGGGAGGGGAAGGGAGGGGAAATATGTCAACAACAACAACAAGATTCTTTAACCTCTTGACTTTAGTAATATGAACAGAGCAATGTTATAGGCCTCCAGTTCTTTAAAATGGTGGCTGGCAGTTAATGGAAGTACTGCAGTGTGGCCAGTAGGAGACAGTATACTGTGTCTGGGTTATAGTAGTACTGCAGTGTGGCCAGTAGGAGACAGTATACTGTGTCTGGGATATAGCAGTACTGCAGTGTGGCCAGTAGGGTCAGTATACTGTGTCTGGGTTGTACTGCAGTGTGGCCAGTAGGAGACAGTATACTGTGTCTGGGTTATAGCAGTACTGCAGTGTGGCCAGTAGGAGACAGTATACTGTGTCTGGGTTATAGTGAGTACTGCAGTGTGGCCAGTAGGAGACAGTATACTGTGTCTGGGTTATAGTGGTACTGCAGTGTGGCCAGTAGGAGACAGTATACTGTGTCTGGGTTATAGTAGTACTGCAGTGTGGCCAGTAGGAGACAGTATACTGTGTCTGAGTTATAGTGGTACTGCAGTGTGGCCAGTAGGAGACAGTATACTGTGTCTGGGTTATAGTGGTACTGCAGTGTGGCCAGTAGGAGACAGTATACTGTGTCTGGGTTATAGTAGTACTGCAGTGTGGCCAGTAGGAGACAGTATACTGTGTCTGGGTTATATAGTACTGCAGTGTGGCCAGTAGGAGACAGTATACTGTGTCTGGGTTATAGTAGTACTGCAGTGTGGCCAGTAGGAGACAGTATACTGTGTCTGGGTTATAGTGGTACTGCAGTGTGGCCAGTAGGAGACAGTATACTGTGTCTGGGTTATAGTAGTCTGCAGTGTGGCCAGTAGGAGACAGTATACTGTGTCTGGGTTATAGTGGTACTGCAGTGTGGCCAGTAGGAGACAGTATACTGTGTCTGGGTTATAGTGGTACTGCAGTGTGGCCAGTAGGAGACAGTATACTGTGTCTGGGTTATAGTAGTACTGCAGTGTGGCCAGTAGGAGACAGTATACTGTGTCTGGGTTATAGTGGTACTGCAGTGTGGCCAGTAGGAGACAGTATACTGTGTCTGGGTTATAGTAGTACTGCAGTGTGGCCAGTAGGAGACAGTATACTGTGTCTGGGTTATAGTAGTACTGCAGTGTGGCCAGTAGGAGACAGTATACTGTGTCTGGGTTATAGTAGTACTGCAGTGTGGCCAGTAGGAGACAGTATACTGTGTCTGGGTTATAGTAGTACTGCAGTGTGGCCAGTAGGAGACAGTATACTGTGTCTAGGTTATAGTAGTACTGCAGTGTGGCCAGTAGGAGACAGTATACTGTGTCTGGGTTATATAGTACTGCAGTGTGGCCAGTAGGAGACAGTATACTGTGTCTGGGTTATAGTAGTACTGCAGTGTGGCCAGTAGGAGACAGTATACTGTGTCTGGGTTATAGTAGTACTGCAGTGTGGCCAGTAGGAGACAGTATACTGTGTCTGGGTTATAGTGGTACTGCAGTGTGGCCAGTAGGAGACAGTATACTGTGTCTGGGTTATAGTAGTACTGCAGTGTGGCCAGTAGGAGACAGTATACTGTGTCTGGGTTATAGTAGTACTGCAGTGTGGCCAGTAGGAGACAGTATACTGTGTCTGGGTTATAGTAGTACTGCAGTGTGGCCAGTAGGAGACAGTATACTGTGTCTGGGTTATAGTAGTACTGCAGTGTGGCCAGTAGGAGACAGTATACTGTGTCTGGGTTATAGTAGTACTGCAGTGTGGCCAGTAGGAGACAGTATACTGTGTCTGGGTTATAGTGGTACTGCAGTGTGGCCAGTAGGAGACAGTATACTGTGTCTGGGTTATAGTAGTACTGCAGTGTGGCCAGTAGGAGACAGTATACTGTGTCTGGGTTATAGTAGTACTGCAGTGTGGCCAGTAGGAGACAGTATACTGTGTCTGGGTTATAGTAGTACTGCAGTGTGGCCAGTAGGAGACAGTATACTGTGTCTGGGTTATAGTAGTACTGCAGTGTGGCCAGTAGGAGACAGTATACTGTGTCTGGGTTATAGTGGTACTGCAGTGTGGCCAGTAGGAGACAGTATACTGTGTCTGGGTTATAGTAGTACTGCAGTGTGGCCAGTAGGAGACAGTATACTGTGTCTGGGTTATAGTGGTACTGCAGTGTGGCCAGTAGGAGACAGTATACTGTGTCTGGGTTATAGTGGTACTGCAGTGTGGCCAGTAGGGAGACAGTATACTGTGTCTGGGTTATAGTAGTCTGCAGTGTGGCCAGTGGGAGACAGTATACTGTGTCTGGGTTATAGTGGTACTGCAGTGTGGCCAGTAGGAGACAGTATACTGTGTCTGGGTTATAGTGGTACTGCAGTGTGGCCAGTAGGAGACAGTATACTGTGTCTGGGTTATAGTAGTACTGCAGTGTGGCCAGTAGGAGACAGTATACTGTGTCTGGGTTATAGTAGTACTGCAGTGTGGCCAGTAGGAGACAGTATACTGTGTCTGGGTTATAGTAGTACTGCAGTGTGGCCAGTAGGAGACAGTATACTGTGTCTGGGTTATAGTGTCTGCAGTGTGGCCAGTAGGAGACAGTATACTGTGTCTGGGTTATAGTGGTACTGCAGTGTGGCCAGTAGGAGACAGTATACTGTGTCTGGGTTATAGTAGTACCGCAGTGTGGCCAGTAGGAGACAGTATACTGTGTCTGGGTTATAGTAGTACTGCAGTGTGGCCAGTAGGAGACAGTATACTGTGTCTGGGTTATAGTAGTACTGCAGTGTGGCCAGTAGGAGACAGTATACTGTGTCTGGGTTATAGTGGTACTGCAGTGTGGCCAGTAGGAGACAGTATACTGTGTCTGGGTTATAGTAGTACTGCAGTGTGGCCAGTAGGAGACAGTATACTGTGTCTGGGTTATAGTAGTACTGCAGTGTGGCCAGTAGGAGACAGTATACTGTGTCTGGGTTATAGTAGTACTGCAGTGTGGCCAGTAGGAGACAGTATACTGTGTCTGGGTTATATGACTGCAGTGTGGCCAGTAGGAGACAGTATACTGTGTCTGGGTTATAGTAGTACTGCAGTGTGGCCAGTAGGAGACAGTATACTGTGTCTGGGTTATAGTAGTACTGCAGTGTGGCCAGTAGGAGACAGTATACTGTGTCTGGGTTATAGTGTCTGCAGTGTGGCCAGTAGGAGACAGTATACTGTGTCTGGGTTATAGTAGTACTGCAGTGTGGCCAGTAGGAGACAGTATACTGTGTCTGGGTTATAGTGTCTGCAGTGTGGCCAGTAGGAGACAGTATACTGTGTCTGGGTTATAGTGTACTGCAGTGTAGCCAGTAGGAGACAGTATACTGTGTCTGGGTTATAGTAGTACCGCAGTGTGGCCAGTAGGAGACAGTATACTGTGTCTGGGTTATAGTAGTACTGCAGTGTGGCCAGTAGGAGACAGTATACTGTGTCTGGGTTATAGTAGTACCGCAGTGTGGCCAGTAGGAGACAGTATACTGTGTCTGGGTTATAGTAGTACTGCAGTGTGGCCAGTAGGAGACAGTATACTGTGTCTGGGTTATAGTAGTACTGCAGTGTGGCCAGTAGGAGACAGTATACTGTGTCTGGGTTATATGTACTGCAGTGTGGCCAGTAGGAGACAGTATACTGTGTCTGGGTTATAGTAGTACTGCAGTGTGGCCAGTAGGAGACAGTATACTGTGTCTGGGTTATAGTAGTACTGCAGTGTGGCCAGTAGGAGACAGTATACTGTGTCTGGGTTATAGTAGTACTGCAGTGTGGCCAGTAGGAGACAGTATACTGTGTCTGGGTTATAGTAGTACTGCAGTGTGGCCAGTAGGAGACAGTATACTGTGTCTGGGTTATAGTGGTACCGCAGTGTGGCCAGTAGGAGACAGTATACTGTGTCTGGGTTATAGTAGTACTGCAGTGTGGCCAGTAGGAGACAGTATACTGTGTCTGGGTTATAGTAGTACTGCAGTGTGGCCAGTAGGAGACAGTATACTGTGTCTGGGTTATAGTGGTACTGCAGTGTGGCCAGTAGGAGACAGTATACTGTGTCTGGAGTTATAGTAGTACTGCAGTGTGGCCAGTAGGAGACAGTATACTGTGTCTGGGTTATAGTAGTACTGCAGTGTGGCCAGTAGGAGACAGTATACTGTGTCTGGGTTATAGTAGTACCGCAGTGTGGCCAGTAGGAGACAGTATACTGTGTCTGGGTTATAGTAGTACTGCAGTGTGGCCAGTAGGAGACAGTATACTGTGTCTGGGTTATAGTAGTACTGCAGTGTGGCCAGTAGGAGACAGTATACTGTGTCCGGGTTATAGTAGTACTGCAGTGTGGCCAGTAGGAGACAGTATACTGTGTCTGGGTTATAGTAGTACTGCAGTGTGGCCAGTAGGAGACAGTATACTGTGTCTGGGTTATAGTAGTACTGCAGTGTGGCCAGTAGGAGACAGTATACTGTGTCTGGGTTATAGTAGTACTGCAGTGTGGCCAGTAGGAGACAGTATACTGTGTCTGGGTTATAGTAGTACTGCAGTGTGGCCAGTAGGAGACAGTATACTGTGTCTGGGTTATAGTAGTACTGCAGTGTGGCCAGTAGGAGACAGTATACTGTGTCTGGGTTATAGTAGTACTGCAGTGTGGCCAGTAGGAGACAGTATACTGTGTCTGGGTTATAGTAGTACTGCAGTGTGGCCAGTAGGAGACAGTATACTGTGTCTGGGTTATAGTAGTACTGCAGTGTGGCCAGTAGGAGACAGTATACTGTGTCTGGGTTATAGTAGTACTGCAGTGTGGCCAGTAGGAGACAGTATACTGTGTCTGGGTTATAGTAGTACTGCAGTGTGGCCAGTAGGAGACAGTATACTGTGTCTGGGTTATAGTAGTACTGCAGTGTGGCCAGTAGGAGACAGTATACTGTGTCTGGGTTATAGTAGTACTGCAGTGTGGCCAGTAGGAGACAGTATACTGTGTCTGGGTTATAGTAGTACTGCAGTGTGGCCAGTAGGAGACAGTATACTGTGTCTGGGTTATAGTAGTACTGCAGTGTGGCCAGTAGGAGACAGTATACTGTGTCTGGGTTATAGTAGTACTGCAGTGTGGCCAGTAGGAGACAGTATACTGTGTCTGGGTTATAGTAGTACTGCAGTGTGGCCAGTAGGAGACAGTATACTGTGTCTGGGTTATAGTAGTACTGCAGTGTGGCCAGTAGGAGACAGTATACTGTGTCTGGGTTATAGTAGTACTGCAGTGTGGCCAGTAGGAGACAGTATACTGTGTCTGGGTTATAGTAGTACTGCAGTGTGGCCAGTAGGAGACAGTATACTGTGTCTGGGTTATAGTAGTACTGCAGTGTGGCCAGTAGGAGACAGTATACTGTGTCTGGGTTATAGTAGTACTGCAGTGTGGCCAGTAGGAGACAGTATACTGTGTCTGGGTTATAGTAGTACTGCAGTGTGGCCAGTAGGAGACAGTATACTGTGTCTGGGTTATAGTGGTACTGCAGTGTGGCCAGTAGGAGACAGTATACTGTGTCTGGGTTATAGTAGTACTGCAGTGTGGCCAGTAGGAGACAGTATACTGTGTCTGGGTTATAGTAGTACTGCAGTGTGGCCAGTAGGAGACAGTATACTGTGTCTGGGTTATAGTGTACTGCAGTGTGGCCAGTAGGAGACAGTATACTGTGTCTGGGTTATAGTAGTACTGCAGTGTGGCCAGTAGGAGACAGTATACTGTGTCTAGGTTATAGTAGTACTGCAGTGTGGCCAGTAGGAGACAGTATACTGTGTCTGGGTTATAGTAGTACTGCAGTGTGGCCAGTAGGAGACAGTATACTGTGTCTGGGTTATAGTAGTACTGCAGTGTGGCCAGTAGGAGACAGTATACTGTGTCTGGGTTATAGTAGTACTGCAGTGTGGCCAGTAGGGAGACAGTATACTGTGTCTGGGTTATAGTAGTACTGCAGTGTGGCCAGTAGGAGACAGTATACTGTGTCTGGGTTATAGTAGTACTGCAGTGTGGCCAGTAGGAGACAGTATACTGTGTCTGGGTTATAGTAGTACTGCAGTGTGGCCAGTAGGAGACAGTATACTGTGTCTGGGTTATAGTAGTACTGCAGTGTGGCCAGTAGGAGACAGTATACTGTGTCTGGGTTATAGTAGTACTGCAGTGTGGCCAGTAGGAGACAGTATACTGTGTCTGGGTTATAGTAGTACTGCAGTGTGGCCAGTAGGAGACAGTATACTGTGTCTGGGTTATAGTAGTACTGCAGTGTGGCCAGTAGGAGACAGTATACTGTGTCTGGGTTATAGTAGTACTGCAGTGTGGCCAGTAGGAGACAGTATACTGTGTCTGGGTTATATAGTACTGCAGTGTGGCCAGTAGGAGACAGTATACTGTGTCTGGGTTATAGTGTACTGCAGTGTGGCCAGTAGGAGACAGTATACTGTGTCTGGGTTATAGTAGTACTGCAGTGTGGCCAGTAGGAGACAGTATACTGTGTCTGGTTATAGTAGTACTGCAGTGTGGCCAGTAGGAGACAGTATACTGTGTCTGGGTTATAGTAGTACCGCAGTGTGGCCAGTAGGAGACAGTATACTGTGTCTGGGTTATAGTGGTACTGCAGTGTGGCCAGTAGGAGACAGTATACTGTGTCTGGGTTATAGTAGTACTGCAGTGTGGCCAGTAGGAGACAGTATACTGTGTCTGGGTTATAGTAGTCTGCAGTGTGGCCAGTAGGAGACAGTATACTGTGTCTGGGTTATAGTAGTACTGCAGTGTGGCCAGTAGGAGACAGTATACTGTGTCTGGGTTATAGTAGTACTGCAGTGTGGCCAGTAGGAGTCAGTATACTGTGTCTGGGTTATAGTGTACTGCAGTGTGGCCAGTAGGAGACAGTATACTGTGTCTGGGTTATAGTAGTACTGCAGTGTGGCCAGTAGGAGACAGTATACTGTGTCTGGGTTATAGTGGTACTGCAGTGTGGCCAGTAGGAGGCAGTATACTGTGTCTGGGTTATAGTGTACTGCAGTGTGGCCAGTAGGAGACAGTATACTGTGTCTGGGTTATAGTAGTACTGCAGTGTGGCCAGTAGGAGACAGTATACTGTGTCTGGGTTATAGTAGTACTGCAGTGTGGCCAGTAGGAGACAGTATACTGTGTCTGGGTTATAGTGGTACTGCAGTGTGGCCAGTAGGAGACAGTATACTGTGTCTGGGTTATAGTAGTACTGCAGTGTGGCCAGTAGGAGACAGTATACTGTGTCTGGGTTATAGTGTACTGCAGTGTGGCCAGTAGGAGACAGTATACTGTGTCTGGGTTATAGTAGTACTGCAGTGTGGCCAGTAGGAGACAGTATACTGTGTCTGGGTTATAGTAGTACTGCAGTGTGGCCAGTAGGAGACAGTATACTGTGTCTGGGTTATAGTAGTACTGCAGTGTGGCCAGTAGGAGACAGTATACTGTGTCTGGGTTATAGTAGTACTGCAGTGTGGCCAGTAGGAGACAGTATACTGTGTCTGGGTTATAGTAGTACTGCAGTGTGGCCAGTAGGAGACAGTATACTGTGTCTGGGTTATAGTGGTACTGCAGTGTGGCCAGTAGGAGACAGTATACTGTGTCTGGGTTATAGTGGTACTGCAGTGTGGCCAGTAGGAGACAGTATACTGTGTCTGGGTTATAGTAGTACTGCAGTGTGGCCAGTAGGAGACAGTATACTGTGTCTGGGTTATAGTAGTACTGCAGTGTGGCCAGTAGGAGACAGTATACTGTGTCTGGGTTATAGTAGTACTGCAGTGTGGCCAGTAGGAGACAGTATACTGTGTCTGGGTTATAGTAGTACTGCAGTGTGGCCAGTAGGAGACAGTATACTGTGTCTGGGTTATAGTAGTACTGCAGTGTGGCCAGTAGGAGACAGTATACTGTGTCTGGGTTATAGTGGTACTGCAGTGTGGCCAGTAGGAGACAGTATACTGTGTCTGGGTTATAGTGGTACTGCAGTGTGGCCAGTAGGAGACAGTATACTGTGTCTGGGTTATAGTAGTACTGCAGTGTGGCCAGTAGGAGACAGTATACTGTGTCTGGGTTATAGTAGTACTGCAGTGTGGCCAGTAGGAGACAGTATACTGTGTCTGGGTTATAGTAGTACTGCAGTGTGGCCAGTAGGAGACAGTATACTGTGTCTGGGTTATAGTAGTACTGCAGTGTGGCCAGTAGGGAGACAGTATACTGTGTCTGGGTTATAGTAGTACTGCAGTGTGGCCAGTAGGAGACAGTATACTGTGTCTGGGTTATAGTGTACTGCAGTGTGGCCAGTAGGAGACAGTATACTGTGTCTGGGTTATAGTAGTACTGCAGTGTGGCCAGTAGGAGACAGTATACTGTGTCTGGGTTATAGTAGTACTGCAGTGTGGCCAGTAGGGGACAGTATACTGTGTCTGGGTTATAGTAGTACTGCAGTGTGGCCAGTAGGAGACAGTATACTGTGTCTGGGTTATAGTAGTACTGCAGTGTGGCCAGTAGGAGACAGTATACTGTGTCTGGGTTATAGTAGTACTGCAGTGTGGCCAGTAGGAGACAGTATACTGTGTCTGGGTTATAGTAGTACTGCAGTGTGGCCAGTAGGAGACAGTATACTGTGTCTGGGTTATAGCGGTACTGCAGTGTGGCCAGTAGGAGGCAGTATACTGTGTCTGGGTTATAGTAGTACTGCAGTGTGGCCAGTAGGAGACAGTATACTGTGTCTGGGTTATAGTAGTACTGCAGTGTGGCCAGTAGGGAGACAGTATACTGTGTCTGGGTTATAGTGGTACTGCAGTGTGGCCAGTAGGGAGACAGTATACTGTGTCTGGGTTATAGTGGTACTGCAGTGTGGCCAGTAGGAGACAGTATACTGTGTCTGGGTTATAGTAGTACTGCAGTGTGGCCAGTAGGAGACAGTATACTGTGTCTGGGTTATAGTAGTACTGCAGTGTGGCCAGTAGGAGACAGTATACTGTGTCTGGGTTATAGTAGTACTGCAGTGTGGCCAGTAGGAGACAGTATACTGTGTCTGGGTTATAGTAGTACTGCAGTGTGGCCAGTAGGAGACAGTATACTGTGTCTGGGTTATAGTAGTACTGCAGTGTGGCCAGTAGGAGACAGTATACTGTGTCTGGGTTATAGTAGTACTGCAGTGTGGCCAGTAGGAGACAGTATACTGTGTCTGGGTTATAGTAGTACCGCAGTGTGGCCAGTAGGAGACAGTATACTGTGTCTGGGTTATAGTAGTACTGCAGTGTGGCCAGTAGGAGACAGTATACTGTGTCTGGGTTATAGTAGTACTGCAGTGTGGCCAGTAGGAGACAGTATACTGTGTCTGGGTTATAGTAGTACTGCAGTGTGGCCAGTAGGAGACAGTATACTGTGTCTGGGTTATAGTAGTACTGCAGTGTGGCCAGTAGGAGACAGTATACTGTGTCTGGGTTATAGTAGTACTGCAGTGTGGCCAGTAGGAGACAGTATACTGTGTCTGGGTTATAGTGGTACTGCAGTGTGGCCAGTAGGAGACAGTATACTGTGTCTGGGTTATAGTAGTACTGCAGTGTGGCCAGTAGGAGACAGTATACTGTGTCTGGGTTATAGTAGTACTGCAGTGTGGCCAGTAGGAGACAGTATACTGTGTCTGGGTTATAGTAGTACTGCAGTGTGGCCAGTAGGAGACAGTATACTGTGTCTGGGTTATAGTAGTACTGCAGTGTGGCCAGTAGGAGACAGTATACTGTGTCTGGGTTATAGTGTACCGCAGTGTGGCCAGTAGGAGACAGTATACTGTGTCTGGGTTATAGTAGTACTGCAGTGTGGCCAGTAGGAGACAGTATACTGTGTCTGGGTTATAGTAGTACTGCAGTGTGGCCAGTAGGAGACAGTATACTGTGTCTGGGTTATAGTGGTACTGCAGTGTGGCCAGTAGGAGACAGTATACTGTGTCTGGGTTATAGTGGTACTGCAGTGTGGCCAGTAGGAGACATGATACTGTGTCTGGGTTATAGTGGTACTGCAGTGTGGCCAGTAGGATACAGTATACTGTGTCTGGGTTATATGTCTGCAGTGTAGCCAGTAGGAGACAGTATACTGTGTCTGGGTTATAGCAGTACTGCAGTGTGGCCAGTAGGAGACAGTATACTGTGTCTGGGTTATATGTCTGCAGTGTGGCCAGTAGGAGACAGTATACTGTGTCTGGGTTATAGTAGTACTGCAGTGTGGCCAGTAGGAGACAGTATACTGTGTCTGGGTTATAGTAGTACTGCAGTGTGGCCAGTAGGAGACAGTATACTGTGTCTGGGTTATAGTAGTACTGCAGTGTGGCCAGTAGGAGACAGTATACTGTGTCTGGGTTATAGTAGTACTGCAGTGTGGCCAGTAGGAGACAGTATACTGTGTCTGGGTTATAGTGTACTGCAGTGTGGCCAGTAGGAGACAGTATACTGTGTCTGGGTTATAGTGTACTGCAGTGTGGCCAGTAGGAGACAGTATACTGTGTCTGGGTTATAGTAGTACCGCAGTGTGGCCAGTAGGAGACAGTATACTGTGTCTGGGTTATAGTGGTACTGCAGTGTGGCCAGTAGGAGACAGTATACTGTGTCTGGGTTATAGTGGTACCGCAGTGTGGCCAGTAGGAGACAGTATACTGTGTCTGGGTTATAGTGGTACTGCAGTGTGGCCAGTAGGAGACAGTATACTGTGTCTGGGTTATAGTAGTACTGCAGTGTGGCCAGTAGGGGACAGTATACTGTGTCTGGGTTATAGTAGTACTGCAGTGTGGCCAGTAGGGAGACAGTATACTGTGTCTGGGTTATAGTAGTACTGCAGTGTGGCCAGTAGGAGACAGTATACTGTGTCTGGGTTATAGTAGTACTGCAGTGTGGCCAGTAGGAGACAGTATACTGTGTCTGGGTTATAGTAGTACTGCAGTGTGGCCAGTAGGAGACAGTATACTGTGTCTGGGTTATAGTAGTACTGCAGTGTGGCCAGTAGGGAGACAGTATACTGTGTCTGGGTTATAGTAGTACTGCAGTGTGGCCAGTAGGAGACAGTATACTGTGTCTGGGTTATAGTGTACTGCAGTGTGGCCAGTAGGAGACAGTATACTGTGTCTGGGTTATAGTAGTACTGCAGTGTGGCCAGTAGGAGACAGTATACTGTGTCTGGGTTATAGTGGTACTGCAGTGTGGCCAGTAGGAGACAGTATACTGTGTCTGGGTTATAGTAGTACTGCAGTGTGGCCAGTAGGGGACAGTATACTGTGTCTGGGTTATAGTAGTACTGCAGTGTGGCCAGTAGGGGACAGTATACTGTGTCTGGGTTATAGTGGTACCGCAGTGTGGCCAGTAGGAGACAGTATACTGTGTCTGGGTTATAGTGGTACCGCAGTGTGGCCAGTAGGAGACAGTATACTGTGTCTGGGTTATAGTAGTACTGCAGTGTGGCCAGTAGGAGACAGTATACTGTGTCTGGGTTATAGTGGTACTGCAGTGTGGCCAGTAGGAGACAGTATACTGTGTCTGGGTTATAGTGGTACTGCAGTGTGGCCAGTAGGAGACAGTATACTGTGTCTGGGTTATAGTGGTACTGCAGTGTGGCCAGTAGGAGACAGTATACTGTGTCTGGGTTATATGTCTGCAGTGTGGCCAGTAGGAGACAGTATACTGTGTCTGGGTTATAGTAGTACTGCAGTGTGGCCAGTAGGAGACAGTATACTGTGTCTGGGTTATATGTCTGCAGTGTGGCCAGTAGGAGACAGTATACTGTGTCTGGGTTATATGTCTGCAGTGTGGCCAGTAGGAGACAGTATACTGTGTCTGGGTTATAGTAGTACTGCAGTGTGGCCAGTAGGAGACAGTATACTGTGTCTGGGTTATAGTGTACTGCAGTGTGGCCAGTAGGAGACAGTATACTGTGTCTGGGTTATAGTGGTACTGCAGTGTGGCCAGTAGGAGACAGTATACTGTGTCTGGGTTATAGTGTCTGCAGTGTGGCCAGTAGGAGACAGTATACTGTGTCTGGGTTATAGTGTACTGCAGTGTGGCCAGTAGGAGACAGTATACTGTGTCTGGGTTATAGTAGTACCGCAGTGTGGCCAGTTGGAGACAGTATACTGTGTCTGGGTTATAGTAGTACTGCAGTGTGGCCAGTAGGAGACAGTATACGGTGTCTGGGTTATAGTAGTACCGCAGTGTGGCCAGTAGGAGACAGTATACTGTGTCTGGGTTATAGTAGTACTGCAGTGTGGCCAGTAGGAGACAGTATACTGTGTCTGGGTTATAGTAGTACCGCAGTGTGGCCAGTAGGAGACAGTATACTGTGTCTGGGTTATAGTAGTACTGCAGTGTGGCCAGTAGGAGACAGTATACTGTGTCTGGGTTATAGTAGTACTGCAGTGTGGCCAGTAGGAGACAGTATACTGTGTCTGGGTTATAGTAGTACTGCAGTGTGGCCAGTAGGAGACAGTATACTGTGTCTGGGTTATAGTAGTACTGCAGTGTGGCCAGTAGGAGACAGTATACTGTGTCTGGGTTATAGTAGTACTGCAGTGTGGCCAGTAGGAGACAGTATACTGTGTCTGGGTTATAGTGGTACGGCAGTGTGGCCAGTAGGGGGCAGTATACTGTGTCTGGGTTATATGTCTGCAGTGTGGCCAGTAGGAGACAGTATACTGTGTCTGGGTTATAGTAGTACTGCAGTGTGGCCAGTAGGAGACAGTATACTGTGTCTGGGTTATAGTAGTACTGCAGTGTGGCCAGTAGGAGACAGTATACTGTGTCTGGGTTATAGTAGTACTGCAGTGTGGCCAGTAGGAGACAGTATACTGTGTCTGGGTTATAGTAGTACTGCAGTGTGGCCAGTAGGAGACAGTATACTGTGTCTGGGTTATAGTGGTACTGCAGTGTGGCCAGTAGGAGACAGTATACTGTGTCTGGGTTATAGTAGTACTGCAGTGTGGCCAGTAGGAGACAGTATACTGTGTCTGGGTTATAGTAGTACTGCAGTGTGGCCAGTAGGAGACAGTATACTGTGTCTGGGTTATAGCAGTACTGCAGTGTGGCCAGTAGGAGACAGTATACTGTGTCTGGGTTATAGTAGTACTGCAGTGTGGCCAGTAGGAGACAGTATACTGTGTCTGGGTTATAGTGGTACCGCAGTGTGGCCAGTAGGAGACAGTATACTGTGTCTGGGTTATAGTAGTACTGCAGTGTGGCCAGTAGGAGACAGTATACTGTGTCTGGGTTATAGTAGTACTGCAGTGTGGCCAGTAGGAGACAGTATACTGTGTCTGGGTTATAGTGTCTGCAGTGTGGCCAGTAGGAGACAGTATACTGTGTCTGGGTTATAGTAGTACTGCAGTGTGGCCAGTAGGAGACAGTATACTGTGTCTGGGTTATAGTAGTACTGCAGTGTGGCCAGTAGGAGACAGTATACTGTGTCTGGGTTATAGTAGTACTGCAGTGTGGCCAGTAGGAGACAGTATACTGTGTCTGGGTTATAGTAGTACTGCAGTGTGGCCAGTAGGAGACAGTATACTGTGTCTGGGTTATAGTAGTACTGCAGTGTGGCCAGTAGGAGACAGTATACTGTGTCTGGGTTATAGTAGTACTGCAGTGTGGCCAGTAGGAGACAGTATACTGTGTCTGGGTTATAGTAGTACTGCAGTGTGGCCAGTAGGAGACAGTATACTGTGTCTGGGTTATAGTAGTACTGCAGTGTGGCCAGTAGGAGACAGTATACTGTGTCTGGGTTATAGTAGTACTGCAGTGTGGCCAGTAGGAGACAGTATACTGTGTCTGGGTTATAGTAGTACTGCAGTGTGGCCAGTAGGAGACAGTATACTGTGTCTGGGTTATAGTAGTACTGCAGTGTGGCCAGTAGGAGACAGTATACTGTGTCTGGGTTATAGTAGTACTGCAGTGTGGCCAGTAGGAGACAGTATACTGTGTCTGGGTTATAGTAGTACTGCAGTGTGGCCAGTAGGAGACAGTATACTGTGTCTGGGTTATAGTAGTACTGCAGTGTGGCCAGTAGGAGACAGTATACTGTGTCTGGGTTATAGTAGTACTGCAGTGTGGCCAGTAGGAGACAGTATACTGTGTCTGGGTTATAGTGTCCGCAGTGTGGCCAGTAGGAGACAGTATACTGTGTCTGGGTTATAGTAGTACTGCAGTGTGGCCAGTAGGAGACAGTATACTGTGTCTGGGTTATAGTAGTACTGCAGTGTGGCCAGTAGGAGACAGTATACTGTGTCTGGGTTATAGTAGTACTGCAGTGTGGCCAGTAGGAGACAGTATACTGTGTCTGGGTTATAGTAGTACTGCAGTGTGGCCAGTAGGAGACAGTATACTGTGTCTGGGTTATAGTAGTACTGCAGTGTGGCCAGTAGGAGACAGTATACTGTGTCTGGGTTATAGTAGTACTGCAGTGTGGCCAGTAGGAGACAGTATACTGTGTCTGGGTTATAGTGGTACTGCAGTGTGGCCAGTAGGAGACAGTATACTGTGTCTGGGTTATAGTAGTACTGCAGTGTGGCCAGTAGGAGACAGTATACTGTGTCTGGGTTATAGTAGTACTGCAGTGTGGCCAGTAGGAGACAGTATACTGTGTCTGGGTTATAGTAGTACTGCAGTGTGGCCAGTAGGAGACAGTATACTGTGTCTGGGTTATAGTAGTACTGCAGTGTGGCCAGTAGGAGACAGTATACTGTGTCTGGGTTATATGTACTGCAGTGTGGCCAGTAGGAGACAGTATACTGTGTCTGGGTTATAGTAGTACTGCAGTGTGGCCAGTAGGAGACAGTATACTGTGTCTGGGTTATAGTGGTACTGCAGTGTGGCCAGTAGGAGACAGTATACTGTGTCTGGGTTATAGTAGTACTGCAGTGTGGCCAGTAGGAGACAGTATACTGTGTCTGGGTTATAGTAGTACTGCAGTGTGGCCAGTAGGGAGACAGTATACTGTGTCTGGGTTATAGTGGTACTGCAGTGTGGCCAGTAGGAGACAGTATACTGTGTCTGGGTTATAGTAGTACTGCAGTGTGGCCAGTAGGAGACAGTATACTGTGTCTGGGTTATAGTAGTACTGCAGTGTGGCCAGTAGGAGACAGTATACTGTGTCTGGGTTATAGTGTACTGCAGTGTGGCCAGTAGGAGACAGTATACTGTGTCTGGGTTATAGTAGTACTGCAGTGTGGCCAGTAGGAGACAGTATACTGTGTCTGGGTTATAGTAGTACTGCAGTGTGGCCAGTAGGAGACAGTATACTGTGTCTGGGTTATATGTACTGCAGTGTGGCCAGTAGGAGACAGTATACTGTGTCTGGGTTATAGTAGTACTGCAGTGTGGCCAGTAGGAGACAGTATACTGTGTCTGGGTTATAGTAGTACCGCAGTGTGGCCAGTAGGAGACAGTATACTGTGTCTGGGTTATAGTAGTACTGCAGTGTGGCCAGTAGGAGACAGTATACTGTGTCTGGGTTATAGTAGTACTGCAGTGTGGCCAGTAGGAGACAGTATACTGTGTCTGGGTTATAGTAGTACTGCAGTGTGGCCAGTAGGAGACAGTATACTGTGTCTGGGTTATAGTGTACCGCAGTGTGGCCAGTAGGAGACAGTATACTGTGTCTGGGTTATAGTAGTCTGCAGTGTGGCCAGTAGGAGACAGTATACTGTGTCTGGGTTATAGTAGTACTGCAGTGTGGCCAGTAGGAGACAGTATACTGTGTCTGGGTTATAGTAGTACTGCAGTGTGGCCAGTAGGAGACAGTATACTGTGTCTGGGTTATAGTAGTACTGCAGTGTGGCCAGTAGGAGACAGTATACTGTGTCTAGGGTTATAGTAGTACTGCAGTGTGGCCAGTAGGAGACAGTGTACTGTGTCTGGGTTATAGTGGTACTGCAGTGTGGCCAGTAGGAGACAGTATACTGTGTCTGGGTTATATGTACTGCAGTGTGGCCAGTAGGAGACAGTATACTGTGTCTGGGTTATAGTAGTACTGCAGTGTGGCCAGTAGGAGACAGTATACTGTGTCTGGGTTATAGTAGTACTGCAGTGTGGCCAGTAGGAGACAGTATACTGTGTCTGGGTTATATAGTACCGCAGTGTGGCCAGTAGGAGACAGTATACTGTGTCTGGGTTATAGTAGTACTGCAGTGTGGCCAGTAGGAGACAGTATACTGTGTCTGGGTTATAGTAGTACTGCAGTGTGGCCAGTAGGAGACAGTATACTGTGTCTGGGTTATAGTGGTACTGCAGTGTGGCCAGTAGGAGACAGTATACTGTGTCTGGGTTATAGTAGTACTGCAGTGTGGCCAGTAGGAGACAGTATACTGTGTCTGGGTTATAGTAGTACCGCAGTGTGGCCAGTAGGAGACAGTATACTGTGTCTGGGTTATAGTAGTACTGCAGTGTGGCCAGTAGGAGACAGTATACTGTGTCTGGGTTATAGTAGTACTGCAGTGTGGCCAGTAGGAGACAGTATACTGTGTCTGGGTTATAGTAGTACTGCAGTGTGGCCAGTAGGAGACAGTATACTGTGTCTGGGTTATAGTAGTACTGCAGTGTGGCCAGTAGGAGACAGTATACTGTGTCTGGGTTATAGTAGTACTGCAGTGTGGCCAGTAGGAGACAGTATACTGTGTCTGGGTTATAGTAGTACTGCAGTGTGGCCAGTAGGAGACAGTATACTGTGTCTGGGTTATAGTAGTACTGCAGTGTGGCCAGTAGGAGACAGTATACTGTGTCTGGGTTATAGTAGTACTGCAGTGTGGCCAGTAGGAGACAGTATACTGTGTCTGGGTTATAGTAGTACTGCAGTGTGGCCAGTAGGAGACAGTATACTGTGTCTGGGTTATAGTAGTACTGCAGTGTGGCCAGTAGGAGACAGTATACTGTGTCTGGGTTATAGTGTACTGCAGTGTGGCCAGTAGGAGACAGTATACTGTGTCTGGGTTATAGTGGTACTGCAGTGTGGCCAGTAGGAGACAGTATACTGTGTCTGGGTTATAGTAGTACTGCAGTGTGGCCAGTAGGAGACAGTATACTGTGTCTGGGTTATAGTAGTACTGCAGTGTGGCCAGTAGGAGACAGTATACTGTGTCTGGGTTATAGTAGTACTGCAGTGTGGCCAGTAGGAGACAGTATACTGTGTCTGGGTTATAGTGGTACTGCAGTGTGGCCAGTAGGAGACAGTATACTGTGTCTGGGTTATAGTGGTACTGCAGTGTGGCCAGTAGGAGACAGTATACTGTGTCTGGGTTATAGTAGTACTGCAGTGTGGCCAGTAGGAGACAGTATACTGTGTCTGGGTTATAGTAGTACTGCAGTGTGGCCAGTAGGAGACAGTATACTGTGTCTGGGTTATAGTAGTACTGCAGTGTGGCCAGTAGGAGACAGTATACTGTGTCTGGGTTATAGTAGTACTGCAGTGTGGCCAGTAGGAGACAGTATACTGTGTCTGGGTTATAGTGGTACTGCAGTGTGGCCAGTAGGAGACAGTATACTGTGTCTGGGTTATAGTAGTACTGCAGTGTGGCCAGTAGGAGACAGTATACTGTGTCTGGGTTATAGTAGTACTGCAGTGTGGCCAGTAGGAGACAGTATACTGTGTCTGGGTTATAGTAGTACTGCAGTGTGGCCAGTAGGAGACAGTATACTGTGTCTGGGTTATATGTCTGCAGTGTGGCCAGTAGGAGACAGTATACTGTGTCTGGGTTATAGTGGTACTGCAGTGTGGCCAGTAGGAGACAGTATACTGTGTCTGGGTTATAGTGGTACTGCAGTGTGGCCAGTAGGAGACAGTATACTGTGTCTGGGTTATAGTAGTACTGCAGTGTGGCCAGTAGGAGACAGTATACTGTGTCTGGGTTATAGTAGTACTGCAGTGTGGCCAGTAGGGGACAGTATACTGTGTCTGGGTTATAGTAGTACTGCAGTGTGGCCAGTAGGAGACAGTATACTGTGTCTGGGTTATAGTAGTACTGCAGTGTGGCCAGTAGGAGACAGTATACTGTGTCTGGGTTATAGTAGTACTGCAGTGTGGCCAGTAGGAGACAGTATACTGTGTCTGGGTTATAGTAGTACTGCAGTGTGGCCAGTAGGAGACAGTATACTGTGTCTGGGTTATAGTAGTACTGCAGTGTGGCCAGTAGGAGACAGTATACTGTGTCTGGGTTATAGTAGTACTGCAGTGTGGCCAGTAGGAGACAGTATACTGTGTCTGAGTTATAGTAGTACTGCAGTGTGGCCAGTAGGAGACAGTATACTGTGTCTGGGTTATAGTAGTACTGCAGTGTGGCCAGTAGGAGACAGTATACTGTGTCTGGGTTATAGTAGTACTGCAGTGTGGCCAGTAGGAGACAGTATACTGTGTCTGGGTTATAGTGTACTGCAGTGTGGCCAGTAGGAGACAGTATACTGTGTCTGGGTTATAGTGTACTGCAGTGTGGCCAGTAGGAGACAGTATACTGTGTCTGGGTTATAGTAGTACTGCAGTGTGGCCAGTAGGAGACAGTATACTGTGTCTGGGTTATAGTAGTACTGCAGTGTGGCCAGTAGGAGACAGTATACTGTGTCTGGGTTATAGTAGTACTGCAGTGTGGCCAGTAGGAGACAGTATACTGTGTCTGGGTTATAGTGGTACCGCAGTGTGGCCAGTAGGAGACAGTATACTGTGTCTGGGTTATAGTAGTACTGCAGTGTGGCCAGTAGGAGACAGTATACTGTGTCTGGGTTATAGTAGTACTGCAGTGTGGCCAGTAGGAGACAGTATACTGTGTCTGGGTTATAGTAGTACTGCAGTGTGGCCAGTAGGAGACAGTATACTGTGTCTGGGTTATAGTAGTACTGCAGTGTGGCCAGTAGGAGACAGTATACTGTGTCTGGGTTATAGTAGTACTGCAGTGTGGCCAGTAGGAGACAGTATACTGTGTCTGGGTTATAGTAGTACTGCAGTGTGGCCAGTAGGAGACAGTATACTGTGTCTGGGTTATAGTAGTACTGCAGTGTGGCCAGTAGGAGACAGTATACTGTGTCTGGGTTATAGTAGTACTGCAGTGTGGCCAGTAGGAGACAGTATACTGTGTCTGGGTTATAGTGGTACTGCAGTGTGGCCAGTAGGAGACAGTATACTGTGTCTGGGTTATAGTAGTACTGCAGTGTGGCCAGTAGGAGACAGTATACTGTGTCTGGGTTATAGTAGTACTGCAGTGTGGCCAGTAGGAGACAGTATACTGTGTCTGGGTTATAGTAGTACTGCAGTGTGGCCAGTAGGAGACAGTATACTGTGTCTGGGTTATAGTAGTACTGCAGTGTGGCCAGTAGGAGACAGTATACTGTGTCTGGGTTATAGTAGTACTGCAGTGTGGCCAGTAGGAGACAGTATACTGTGTCTGGGTTATAGTAGTACTGCAGTGTGGCCAGTAGGAGACAGTATACTGTGTCTGGGTTATAGTGGTACTGCAGTGTGGCCAGTAGGAGACAGTATACTGTGTCTGGGTTATAGTAGTACTGCAGTGTGGCCAGTAGGAGACAGTATACTGTGTCTGGGTTATAGTAGTACTGCAGTGTGGCCAGTAGGAGACAGTATACTGTGTCTGGGTTATAGTGTACTGCAGTGTGGCCAGTAGGAGACAGTATACTGTGTCTGGGTTATAGTAGTACTGCAGTGTGGCCAGTAGGAGACAGTATACTGTGTCTGGGTTATAGTAGTACTGCAGTGTGGCCAGTAGGAGACAGTATACTGTGTCTGGGTTATAGTAGTACTGCAGTGTGGCCAGTAGGAGACAGTATACTGTGTCTGGGTTATAGTAGTACTGCAGTGTGGCCAGTAGGAGACAGTATACTGTGTCTGGGTTATAGTAGTACTGCAGTGTGGCCAGTAGGAGACAGTATACTGTGTCTGGGTTATAGTGGTACTGCAGTGTGGCCAGTAGGAGACAGTATACTGTGTCTGGGTTATAGTAGTACTGCAGTGTGGCCAGTAGGAGACAGTATACTGTGTCTGGGTTATATGTCTGCAGTGTGGCCAGTAGGAGACAGTATACTGTGTCTGGGTTATATGTCTGCAGTGTGGCCAGTAGGAGACAGTATACTGTGTCTGGGTTATAGTAGTACTGCAGTGTGGCCAGTAGGAGACAGTATACTGTGTCTGGGTTATATGTCTGCAGTGTGGCCAGTAGGAGACAGTATACTGTGTCTGGGTTATAGTAGTACTGCAGTGTGGCCAGTAGGAGACAGTATACTGTGTCTGGGTTATATGTCTGCAGTGTGGCCAGTAGGAGACAGTATACTGTGTCTGGGTTATATGTCTGCAGTGTAGCCAGTAGGAGACAGTATACTGTGTCTGGGTTATAGTAGTACCGCAGTGTGGCCAGTTGGAGACAGTATACTGTGTCTGGGTTATAGTAGTACTGCAGTGTGGCCAGTAGGAGACAGTATACGGTGTCTGGGTTATAGTAGTACCGCAGTGTGGCCAGTAGGAGACAGTATACTGTGTCTGGGTTATAGTAGTACTGCAGTGTGGCCAGTAGGAGACAGTATACTGTGTCTGGGTTATAGTAGTACCGCAGTGTGGCCAGTAGGAGACAGTATACTGTGTCTGGGTTATATGTCTGCAGTGTGGCCAGTAGGAGACAGTATACTGTGTCTGGGTTATAGTAGTACTGCAGTGTGGCCAGTAGGAGACAGTATACTGTGTCTGGGTTATAGTAGTACTGCAGTGTGGCCAGTAGGAGACAGTATACTGTGTCTGGGTTATAGTAGTACTGCAGTGTGGCCAGTAGGAGACAGTATACTGTGTCTGGGTTATAGTAGTACTGCAGTGTGGCCAGTAGGAGACAGTATACTGTGTCTGGGTTATAGTGGTACCGCAGTGTGGCCAGTAGGAGGCAGTATACTGTGTCTGGGTTATATGTCTGCAGTGTGGCCAGTAGGAGACAGTATACTGTGTCTGGGTTATAGTAGTACTGCAGTGTGGCCAGTAGGAGACAGTATACTGTGTCTGGGTTATAGTGGTACTGCAGTGTGGCCAGTAGGAGACAGTATACTGTGTCTGGGTTATAGTAGTACTGCAGTGTGGCCAGTAGGAGACAGTATACTGTGTCTGGGTTATAGTGGTACTGCAGTGTGGCCAGTAGGAGACAGTATACTGTGTCTGGGTTATATGTCTGCAGTGTGGCCAGTAGGAGACAGTATACTGTGTCTGGGTTATAGTAGTACTGCAGTGTGGCCAGTAGGAGACAGTATACTGTGTCTGGGTTATATGTCTGCAGTGTGGCCAGTAGGAGACAGTATACTGTGTCTGGGTTATAGTAGTACTGCAGTGTGGCCAGTAGGAGACAGTATACTGTGTCTGGGTTATAGTAGTACTGCAGTGTGGCCAGTAGGAGACAGTATACTGTGTCTGGGTTATAGTGGTACTGCAGTGTGGCCAGTAGGAGACAGTATACTGTGTCTGGGTTATAGTGGTACTGCAGTGTGGCCAGTAGGAGACAGTATACTGTGTCTGGGTTATAGTAGTACTGCAGTGTGGCCAGTAGGAGACAGTATACTGTGTCTGGGTTATAGTAGTACTGCAGTGTGGCCAGTAGGAGACAGTATACTGTGTCTGGGTTATAGTAGTACTGCAGTGTGGCCAGTAGGAGACAGTATACTGTGTCTGGGTTATAGTAGTACTGCAGTGTGGCCAGTAGGAGACAGTATACTGTGTCTGGGTTATAGTAGTACTGCAGTGTGGCCAGTAGGAGACAGTATACTGTGTCTGGGTTATAGTGGTACCGCAGTGTGGCCAGTAGGAGACAGTATACTGTGTCTGGGTTATATGTCTGCAGTGTGGCCAGTAGGAGACAGTATACTGTGTCTGGGTTATAGTAGTACTGCAGTGTGGCCAGTAGGAGACAGTATACTGTGTCTGGGTTATAGTGGTACTGCAGTGTGGCCAGTAGGAGACAGTATACTGTGTCTGGGTTATAGTAGTACTGCAGTGTGGCCAGTAGGAGACAGTATACTGTGTCTGGGTTATAGTGGTACTGCAGTGTGGCCAGTAGGAGACAGTATACTGTGTCTGGGTTATAGTAGTCTGCAGTGTGGCCAGTAGGAGACAGTATACTGTGTCTGGGTTATAGTAGTACTGCAGTGTGGCCAGTAGGAGACAGTATACTGTGTCTGGGTTATAGTGGTACTGCAGTGTGGCCAGTAGGAGACAGTATACTGTGTCTGGGTTATAGTAGTACTGCAGTGTGGCCAGTAGGAGACAGTATACTGTGTCTGGGTTATAGTAGTACTGCAGTGTGGCCAGTAGGAGACAGTATACTGTGTCTGGGTTATAGTGGTACTGCAGTGTGGCCAGTAGGAGACAGTATACTGTGTCTGGGTTATAGTAGTACTGCAGTGTGGCCAGTAGGAGACAGTATACTGTGTCTGGGTTATAGTAGTACTGCAGTGTGGCCAGTAGGAGACAGTATACTGTGTCTGGGTTATAGTAGTACTGCAGTGTGGCCAGTAGGAGACAGTATACTGTGTCTGGGTTATAGTAGTACTGCAGTGTGGCCAGTAGGAGACAGTATACTGTGTCTGGGTTATAGTAGTACTGCAGTGTGGCCAGTAGGAGACAGTATACTGTGTCTGGGTTATAGTAGTACTGCAGTGTGGCCAGTAGGAGACAGTATACTGTGTCTGGGTTATAGTGGTACTGCAGTGTGGCCAGTAGGAGACAGTATACTGTGTCTGGGTTATAGTAGTACTGCAGTGTGGCCAGTAGGAGACAGTATACTGTGTCTGGGTTATAGTAGTACTGCAGTGTGGCCAGTAGGAGACAGTATACTGTGTCTGGGTTATAGTGGTACTGCAGTGTGGCCAGTAGGAGACAGTATACTGTGTCTGGGTTATAGTAGTACTGCAGTGTGGCCAGTAGGAGACAGTATACTGTGTCTGGGTTATAGTAGTACTGCAGTGTGGCCAGTAGGAGACAGTATACTGTGTCTGGGTTATAGTAGTACTGCAGTGTGGCCAGTAGGAGACAGTATACTGTGTCTGGGTTATAGTAGTACTGCAGTGTGGCCAGTAGGAGACAGTATACTGTGTCTGGGTTATAGTAGTACTGCAGTGTGGCCAGTAGGAGACAGTATACTGTGTCTGGGTTATAGTAGTACTGCAGTGTGGCCAGTAGGAGACAGTATACTGTGTCTGGGTTATAGTAGTACTGCAGTGTGGCCAGTAGGAGACAGTATACTGTGTCTGGGTTATAGTAGTACTGCAGTGTGGCCAGTAGGAGACAGTATACTGTGTCTGGGTTATAGTAGTACTGCAGTGTGGCCAGTAGGAGACAGTATACTGTGTCTGGGTTATAGTAGTACTGCAGTGTGGCCAGTAGGAGACAGTATACTGTGTCTGGGTTATAGTAGTACTGCAGTGTGGCCAGTAGGAGACAGTATACTGTGTCTGGGTTATAGTAGTACTGCAGTGTGGCCAGTAGGAGACAGTATACTGTGTCTGGGTTATAGTAGTACTGCAGTGTGGCCAGTAGGAGACAGTATACTGTGTCTGGGTTATAGTAGTACTGCAGTGTGGCCAGTAGGAGACAGTATACTGTGTCTGGGTTATAGTAGTACTGCAGTGTGGCCAGTGGAGACAGTATACTGTGTCTGGGTTATAGTAGTACTGCAGTGTGGCCAGTAGGAGACAGTATACTGTGTCTGGGTTATAGTAGTACTGCAGTGTGGCCAGTAGGAGACAGTATACTGTGTCTGGGTTATAGTGGTACTGCAGTGTGGCCAGTAGGAGACAGTATACTGTGTCTGGGTTATAGTAGTACTGCAGTGTGGCCAGTAGGAGACAGTATACTGTGTCTGGGTTATAGTGGTACTGCAGTGTGGCCAGTAGGAGACAGTATACTGTGTCTGGGTTATAGTAGTACTGCAGTGTGGCCAGTAGGAGACAGTATACTGTGTCTGGGTTATAGTAGTACTGCAGTGTGGCCAGTAGGAGACAGTATACTGTGTCTGGGTTATAGTAGTACTGCAGTGTGGCCAGTAGGAGACAGTATACTGTGTCTGGGTTATATGTCTGCAGTGTGGCCAGTAGGAGACAGTATACTGTGTCTGGGTTATAGTGGTACCGCAGTGTGGCCAGTAGGAGACAGTATACTGTGTCAGGGTTATAGTAGTACCGCAGTGTGGCCAGTAGGAGACAGTATACTGTGTCTGGGTTATAGCAGTACTGCAGTGTGGCCAGTAGGAGACAGTATACTGTGTCTGGGTTATAGCAGTACCGCAGTGTGGCCAGTAGGAGACAGTATACTGTGTCTGGGTTATAGTAGTACTGCAGTGTGGCCAGTAGGAGACAGTATACTGTGTCTGGGTTATAGCAGTACTGCAGTGTGGCCAGTAGGAGACAGTATACTGTGTCTGGGTTATAGTAGTACTGCAGTGTGGCCAGTAGGAGACAGTATACTGTGTCTGGGTTATAGTAGTACTGCAGTGTGGCCAGTAGGAGACAGTATACTGTGTCTGGGTTATAGTAGTACTGCAGTGTGGCCAGTAGGAGACAGTATACTGTGTCTGGGTTATAGTAGTACTGCAGTGTGGCCAGTAGGAGACAGTATACTGTGTCTGGGTTATAGTAGTACTGCAGTGTGGCCAGTAGGAGACAGTATACTGTGTCTGGGTTATAGTGGTACTGCAGTGTGGCCAGTAGGAGACAGTATACTGTGTCTGGGTTATAGTAGTACTGCAGTGTGGCCAGTAGGAGACAGTATACTGTGTCTGGGTTATAGTAGTACTGCAGTGTGGCCAGTAGGAGACAGTATACTGTGTCTGGGTTATAGTGGTACTGCAGTGTGGCCAGTAGGAGACAGTATACTGTGTCTGGGTTATAGTAGTACCGCAGTGTGGCCAGTAGGAGACAGTATACTGTGTCTGGGTTATAGTAGTACTGCAGTGTGGCCAGTAGGAGACAGTATACTGTGTCTGGGTTATAGCAGTACTGCAGTGTGGCCAGTAGGAGACAGTATACTGTGTCTGGGTTATAGCAGTACTGCAGTGTGGCCAGTAGGAGACAGTATACTGTGTCTGGGTTATAGCAGTACTGCAGTGTGGCCAGTAGGAGACAGTATACTGTGTCTGGGTTATAGTAGTACTGCAGTGTGGCCAGTAGGAGACAGTATACTGTGTCTGGGTTATAGTAGTACTGCAGTGTGGCCAGTAGGAGACAGTATACTGTGTCTGGGTTATAGTAGTACTGCAGTGTGGCCAGTAGGAGACAGTATACTGTGTCTGGGTTATAGTAGTACTGCAGTGTGGCCAGTAGGAGACAGTATACTGTGTCTGGGTTATAGTGGTACTGCAGTGTGGCCAGTAGGAGACAGTATACTGTGTCTGGGTTATAGTAGTACTGCAGTGTGGCCAGTAGGAGACAGTATACTGTGTCTGGGTTATAGTAGTACTGCAGTGTGGCCAGTAGGAGACAGTATACTGTGTCTGGGTTATAGTAGTACTGCAGTGTGGCCAGTAGGAGACAGTATACTGTGTCTGGGTTATAGTAGTACTGCAGTGTGGCCAGTAGGAGACAGTATACTGTGTCTGGGTTATAGTAGTACCGCAGTGTGGCCAGTAGGAGACAGTATACTGTGTCTGGGTTATAGTAGTACTGCAGTGTGGCCAGTAGGAGACAGTATACTGTGTCTGGGTTATAGTAGTACTGCAGTGTGGCCAGTAGGAGACAGTATACTGTGTCTGGGTTATAGTAGTACTGCAGTGTGGCCAGTAGGAGACAGTATACTGTGTCTGGGTTATAGTAGTACTGCAGTGTGGCCAGTAGGAGACAGTATACTGTGTCTGGGTTATAGTAGTACTGCAGTGTGGCCAGTAGGAGACAGTATACTGTGTCTGGGTTATAGTAGTACTGCAGTGTGGCCAGTAGGAGACAGTATACTGTGTCTGGGTTATAGTGGTACTGCAGTGTGGCCAGTAGGAGACAGTATACTGTGTCTGGGTTATAGTAGTACCGCAGTGTGGCCAGTAGGAGACAGTATACTGTGTCTGGGTTATAGTGGTACTGCAGTGTGGCCAGTAGGAGACAGTATACTGTGTCTGGGTTATAGTGGTACTGCAGTGTGGCCAGTAGGAGACAGTATACTGTGTCTGGGTTATAGTAGTCCGCAGTGTGGCCAGTAGGAGACAGTATACTGTGTCTGGGTTATAGTAGTACTGCAGTGTGGCCAGTAGGAGACAGTATACTGTGTCTGGGTTATAGTGGTACCGCAGTGTGGCCAGTAGGAGGCAGTATACTGTGTCTGGGTTATATGTCTGCAGTGTGGCCAGTAGGAGACAGTATACTGTGTCTGGGTTATAGTAGTACTGCAGTGTGGCCAGTAGGAGACAGTATACTGTGTCTGGGTTATAGTAGTACTGCAGTGTGGCCAGTAGGAGACAGTATACTGTGTCTGGGTTATAGTGGTACTGCAGTGTGGCCAGTAGGAGACAGTATACTGTGTCTGGGTTATAGTAGTACCGCAGTGTGGCCAGTAGGAGACAGTATACTGTGTCTGGGTTATAGTAGTACTGCAGTGTGGCCAGTAGGAGACAGTATACTGTGTCTGGGTTATAGTGGTACTGCAGTGTGGCCAGTAGGAGACAGTATACTGTGTCTGGGTTATAGTGGTACTGCAGTGTGGCCAGTAGGAGACAGTATACTGTGTCTAGGTTATAGTAGTACTGCAGTGTGGCCAGTAGGAGACAGTATACTGTGTCTGGGTTATAGTAGTACTGCAGTGTGGCCCAGTAGGAGACAGTATACTGTGTCTGGGTTATAGTGGTACTGCAGTGTGGCCAGTAGGAGACAGTATACTGTGTCTGGGTTATAGTGGTACCGCAGTGTGGCCAGTAGGAGACAGTATACTGTGTCTGGGTTATAGTAGTACCGCAGTGTGGCCAGTAGGAGACAGTATACTGTGTCTGGGTTATAGTAGTACTGCAGTGTGGCCAGTAGGAGACAGTGTACTGTGTCTGGGTTATAGTGGTACTGCAGTGTGGCCAGTAGGAGACAGTATACTGTGTCTGGGTTATATGTCTGCAGTGTGGCCAGTAGGAGACAGTATACTGTGTCTGGGTTATAGTGGTACTGCAGTGTGGCCAGTAGGAGACAGTATACTGTGTCTGGGTTATAGTGGTACTGCAGTGTGGCCAGTAGGAGACAGTATACTGTGTCTGGGTTATAGTAGTACTGCAGTGTGGCCAGTAGGAGACAGTATACTGTGTCTGGGTTATAGTGGTACTGCAGTGTGGCCAGTAGGAGACAGTATACTGTGTCTGGGTTATAGTGGTACCGCAGTGTGGCCAGTAGGAGACAGTATACTGTGTCTGGGTTATAGTAGTACTGCAGTGTGGCCAGTAGGAGACAGTATACTGTGTCTGGGTTATAGTAGTACTGCAGTGTGGCCAGTAGGAGACAGTATACTGTGTCTGGGTTATAGTAGTACTGCAGTGTGGCCAGTAGGAGACAGTATACTGTGTCTGGGTTATAGTAGTACTGCAGTGTGGCCAGTAGGAGACAGTATACTGTGTCTGGGTTATAGTGTCTGCAGTGTGGCCAGTACTACTATATAGTTCTATATATAGTTACTATATATATTATTACTAATATATATATTATTACTATATAGTTCATATATACTATGGATTTGGGTTCTAGGCTAGTTGTAATTCTCCAGTCTATAGGGCCAGTTGGTGATGAGGATTTGGGTTCTAGGCTAGTTGTAATTCTCCAGTCTATAGGGCCAGTTGGTGAGGAGGATTTGGGTTCTGGGCTAGTTGTAATTCTCCAGTCTATAGGGCCAGTTGGTGATGAGGATTTGGGTTCTAGGCTAGTTGTAATTCTCAGTCTATAGGGTCAGTTTGGTGATGAGGATTTGGGTTCTAGGCTAGTTGTAATTCTCCAGTCTATAGGGCCAGTTGGTGATGAGGATTTGGGTTCTAGGCTAGTTGTAATTCTCCAGTCTATAGGGCCAGTTGGTGATGAGGATTTGGGTTCTAGGCTAGTTGTAATTCTCCAGTCTATAGGGCCAGTTGGTGATGAGGATTTGGGTTCTAGGCTAGTTGTAATTCTCAGTCTATAGGGTCAGTTTGGTGATGAGGATTTGGGTTCTAGGCTAGTTGTAATTCTCCAGTCTATAGGGTCAGTTTGGTGATGAGGATTTGGGTTCTAGGCTAGTTGTAATTCTCCAGTCTATAGGGTGAGTAGAGGTCAGAACAGATACTGTCTCCTACCGGCATCATGCTGAACCGTTTCTATGGGGTCAGACTGCTGACGCCGACACTAGGAAAACACAGACGCACCGAGAATATGCATGAACACACACACACTCCATCCCCTCCTCTCACACTGAGGGTCACACTTTAATTAACACCTCAAGCCCCTGTAACCCCCCCGCCTCACACACACACATGGGAAAAGAGCCCATCACCGACACAGAACACACGTACACAAACGTACTGAGAACACACACACACACACACACACACACACAGAACACACCAGCATACACACTGAGAACACACACACACACACACACACACACATAACACACACCAGCATACACACTGAGAACACACACTCTGAGGGTACAGCTGCTAGCCTCATCAGGGTGTTGATTAGGAGCTTGTTAATCCGTCCATAAAATCACATGATTACCCACACAACTTCTGATTCCACACACACACACACAAACACACAACTTCTGATTACACACACACACACACAAACACACAACTTCTGATTACACACACACACAAACACACATCTTCTGATTACACACACACAAAGAACACACACACACACAAAGAACACACACACTAAGAACCCCACCCGTCCCCCCCGTCTCCCCCCGTCCCCCCGTCCCCAATACCTGTTGGTGAAACTCTATCCCCATACTGAGAGTGTTGATGAGGATTGAGATCATGATCCCTCTGTTGAAGTATTTACTGCTCACCACCTAGAGGGGTTAGGGTGCAGGGGGTAGGGGTTAGGGAGCAGGGTTTAGGGTGCAGGGTTTATTTGAACATCTCAGTACATATAATAATAATAATAATAATAATAATAATAATAATAATAATAATAATAATAATAATAATAATTCACTTAATTTGTAAGGCGCATTTCTCACATGCATGCAGAAAGATAAACATAACATGTAATATCATCCAATATCTAAAACCCAGGTATAGATCAGATCAGTCTAACTATATGTAATATCATCCAATATCTAAAACCCAGGTATAGATCAGATCAGTCTAACTATATGTAATATCATCCCAATATCTAAAACCCAGGTATAGATCAGATCAGTCTAACTATATGTAATATCCTCCCAATATCTAAAACCCAGGTATAGATCAGATCAGTCTAACTATATGTAATATCATCCAATATCTAAAACCCAGGTATAGATCAGATCAGTCTAACTATATGTAATATCCTCCCAATATCTAAAACCCAGGTATAGATCAGATCAGTCTAACTATATGTAATATCATCCCAATATCTAAAACCCAGGTATAGATCAGATCAGTCTAACTATATGTAATATCATCCCAATATCTAAAACCCAGGTATAGATCAGATCAGTCTAACTATATGTAATATCATCCAATATCTAAAACCCAGGTATAGATCAGATCAGTCTAACTATATGTAATATCATCCCAATATCTAAAACCCAGGTATAGATCAGATCAGTCTAACTATATGTAATATCCTCCCAATATCTAAAACCCAGGTATAGATCAGATCAGTCTAACTATATGTAATATCATCCAATATCTAAAACCCAGGTATAGATCAGATCAGTCTAACTATATGTAATATCATCCCAATATCTAAAACCCAGGTATAGATCAGATCAGTCTAACTATATGTAATATCCTCCAATATCTAAAACCCAGGTATAGATCAGATCAGTCTAACTATATGTAATATCATCCAATATCTAAAACCCAGGTATAGATCAGATCAGTCTAACTATATGTAATATCATCCCAATATCTAAAACCCAGGTATAGATCAGATCAGTCTAACTATATGTAATATCATCCAATATCTAAAACCCAGGTATAGATCAGATCAGTCTAACTATATGTAATATCATCCCAATATCTAAAACCCAGGTATAGATCAGATCAGTCTAACTATATGTAATATCATCCAATATCTAAAACCCAGGTATAGATCAGATCAGTCTAACTATATGTAATATCATCCAATATCTAAAACCCAGGTATAGATCAGATCAGTCTAACTATATGTAATATCATCCCAATATCTAAAACCCAGGTATAGATCAGATCAGTCCTAACTATATGTAATATCATCCCAATATCTAAAACCCAGGTATAGATCAGATCAGTCTAACTATATGTAATATCATCCAATATCTAAAACCCAGGTATAGATCAGATCAGTCTAACTATATGTAATATCATCCCAATATCTAAAACCCAGGTATAGATCAGATCAGTCCCTAACTATATGTAATATCATCCCAATATCTAAAACCCAGGTATAGATCAGATCAGTCTAACTATATGTAATATCATCCCAATATCTAAAACCCAGGTATAGATCAGATCAGTCTAACTATATGTAATATCATCCCAATATCTAAAACCCAGGTATAGATCAGATCAGTCTAACTATATGTAATATCATCCCAATATCTAAAACCCAGGTATAGATCAGATCAGTCTAACTATATGTAATATCATCCCAATATCTAAAACCCAGGTATAGATCAGATCAGTCTAACTATATGTAATATCATCCAATATCTAAAACCCAGGTATAGATCAGATCAGTCTAACTATATGTAATATCATCCCAATATCTAAAACCCAGGTATAGATCAGATCAGTCTAACTATATGTAATATCATCCCAATATCTAAAACCCAGGTATAGATCAGATCAGTCTAACTATATGTAATATCATCCAATATCTAAAACCCAGGTATAGATCAGATCAGTCTAACTATATGTAATATCATCCCAATATCTAAAACCCAGGTATAGATCAGATCAGTCTAACTATATGTAATATCATCCAATATCTAAAACCCAGGTATAGATCAGATCAGTCTAACTATATGTAATATCATCCCAATATCTAAAACCCAGGTATAGATCAGATCAGTCTAACTATATGTAATATCATCCAATATCTAAAACCCAGGTATAGATCAGATCAGTCTAACTATATGTAATATCATCCAATATCTAAAACCCAGGTATAGATCAGATCAGTCTAACTATATGTAATATCATCCAATATCTAAAACCCAGGTATAGATCAGATCAGTCTAACTATATGTAATATCCTCCAATATCTAAAACCCAGGTATAGATCAGATCAGTCTAACTATATGTAATATCATCCAATATCTAAAACCCAGGTATAGATCAGATCAGTCTAACTATATGTAATATCATCCCAATATCTAAAACCCAGGTATAGATCAGATCAGTCTAACTATATGTAATATCATCCAATATCTAAAACCCAGGTATAGATCAGATCAGTCTAACTATATGTAATATCATCCCAATATCTAAAACCCAGGTATAGATCAGATCAGTCTAACTATATGTAATATCATCCAATATCTAAAACCCAGGTATAGATCAGATCAGTCTAACTATATGTAATATCCTCCCAATATCTAAAACCCAGGTATAGATCAGATCAGTCTAACTATATGTAATATCATCCAATATCTAAAACCCAGGTATAGATCAGATCAGTCTAACTATATGTAATATCATCCAATATCTAAAACCCAGGTATAGATCAGATCAGTCTAACTATATGTAATATCCTCCAATATCTAAAACCCAGGTATAGATCAGATCAGTCTAACTATATGTAATATCCTCCAATATCTAAAACCCAGGTATAGATCAGATCAGTCTAACTATATGTAATATCATCCAATATCTAAAACCCAGGTATAGATCAGATCAGTCTAACTATATGTAATATCCTCCAATATCTAAAACCCAGGTATAGATCAGATCAGTCCTAACTATATGTAATATCATCCAATATCTAAAACCCAGGTATAGATCAGATCAGTCTAACTATATGTAATATCATCCCAATATCTAAAACCCAGGTATAGATCAGATCAGTCTAACTATATGTAATATCCTCCCAATATCTAAAACCCAGGTATAGATCAGATCAGTCTAACTATATGTAATATCATCCCAATATCTAAAACCCAGGTATAGATCAGATCAGTCTAACTATATGTAATATCATCCAATATCTAAAACCCAGGTATAGATCAGATCAGTCTAACTATATGTAATATCATCCAATATCTAAAACCCAGGTATAGATCAGATCAGTCTAACTATATGTAATATCATCCAATATCTAAAACCCAGGTATAGATCAGATCAGTCTAACTATATGTAATATCATCCAATATCTAAAACCCAGGTATAGATCAGATCAGTCTAACTATATGTAATATCATCCCAATATCTAAAACCCAGGTATAGATCAGATCAGTCTAACTATATGTAATATCATCCCAATATCTAAAACCCAGGTATAGATCAGATCAGTCTAACTATATGTAATATCATCCCAATATCTAAAACCCAGGTATAGATCAGATCAGTCTAACTATATGTAATATCCTCCCAATATCTAAAACCCAGGTATAGATCAGATCAGTCTAACTATATGTAATATCATCCCAATATCTAAAACCCAGGTATAGATCAGATCAGTCTAACTATATGTAATATCATCCAATATCTAAAACCCAGGTATAGATCAGATCAGTCTAACTATATGTAATATCATCCAATATCTAAAACCCAGGTATAGATCAGATCAGTCTAACTATATGTAATATCATCCAATATCTAAAACCCAGGTATAGATCAGATCAGTCTAACTATATGTAATATCATCCCAATATCTAAAACCCAGGTATAGATCAGATCAGTCTAACTATATGTAATATCATCCAATATCTAAAACCCAGGTATAGATCAGATCAGTCTAACTATATGTAATATCATCCAATATCTAAAACCCAGGTATAGATCAGATCAGTCTAACTATATGTAATATCATCCAATATCTAAAACCCAGGTATAGATCAGATCAGTCTAACTATATGTAATATCATCCCAATATCTAAAACCCAGGTATAGATCAGATCAGCTCCAACTATATGTAATATCCTCCAATATCTAAAACCCAGGTATAGATCAGATCAGTCTAACTATATGTAATATCATCCAATATCTAAAACCCAGGTATAGATCAGATCAGTCTAACTATATGTAATATCCTCCAATATCTAAAACCCAGGTATAGATCAGATCAGTCTAACTATATGTAATATCATCCCAATATCTAAAACCCAGGTATAGATCAGATCAGTCTAACTATATGTAATATCATCCAATATCTAAAACCCAGGTATAGATCAGATCAGTCTAACTATATGTAATATCATCCAATATATAAAACCCAGGTATAGATCAGATCAGTCTAACTATATGTAATATCATCCCAATATCTAAAACCCAGGTATAGATCAGATCAGTCTAACTATATGTAATATCATCCAATATCTAAAACCCAGGTATAGATCAGATCAGTCTAACTATATGTAATATCATCCAATATCTAAAACCCAGGTATAGATCAGATCAGTCTAACTATATGTAATATCATCCCAATATCTAAAACCCAGGTATAGATCAGATCAGTCTAACTATATGTAATATCCTCCCAATATCTAAAACCCAGGTATAGATCAGATCAGTCTAACTATATGTAATATCATCCAATATCTAAAACCCAGGTATAGATCAGATCAGTCTAACTATATGTAATATCATCCAATATCTAAAACCCAGGTATAGATCAGATCAGTCTAACTATATGTAATATCATCCAATATCTAAAACCCAGGTATAGATCAGATCAGTCTAACTATATGTAATATCCTCCCAATATCTAAAACCCAGGTATAGATCAGATCAGTCTAACTATATGTAATATCATCCCAATATCTAAAACCCAGGTATAGATCAGATCAGTCTAACTATATGTAATATCATCCAATATCTAAAACCCAGGTATAGATCAGATCAGTCTAACTATATGTAATATCATCCAATATCTAAAACCCAGGTATAGATCAGATCAGTCTAACTATATGTAATATCATCCCAATATCTAAAACCCAGGTATAGATCAGATCAGTCTAACTATATGTAATATCATCCCAATATCTAAAACCCAGGTATAGATCAGATCAGTCTAACTATATGTAATATCATCCAATATCTAAAACCCAGGTATAGATCAGATCAGTCTAACTATATGTAATATCATCCAATATCTAAAACCCAGGTATAGATCAGATCAGTCTAACTATATGTAATATCATCCAATATCTAAAACCCAGGTATAGATCAGATCAGTCTAACTATATGTAATATCATCCCAATATCTAAAACCCAGGTATAGATCAGATCAGTCTAACTATATGTAATATCATCCCAATATCTAAAACCCAGGTATAGATCAGATCAGTCTAACTATATGTAATATCCTCCAATATCTAAAACCCAGGTATAGATCAGATCAGTCTAACTATATGTAATATCATCCAATATCTAAAACCCAGGTATAGATCAGATCAGTCTAACTATATGTAATATCCTCACCAATATCTAAAACCCAGGTATAGATCAGATCAGTCTAACTATATGCAATATCATCCCAATATCTAAAACCCAGGTATAGATCAGATCAGTCTAACTATATGTAATATCATCCAATATCTAAAACCCAGGTATAGATCAGATCAGTCTAACTATATGTAATATCATCCAATATCTAAAACCCAGGTATAGATCAGATCAGTCTAACTATATGTAATATCATCCCAATATCTAAAACCCAGGTATAGATCAGATCAGTCTAACTATATGTAATATCATCCAATATCTAAAACCCAGGTATAGATCAGATCAGTCTAACTATATGTAATATCATCCAATATCTAAAACCCAGGTATAGATCAGATCAGTCTAACTATATGTAATATCATCCAATATCTAAAACCCAGGTATAGATCAGATCAGTCTAACTATATGTAATATCATCCAATATCTAAAACCCAGGTATAGATCAGATCAGTCCAACTATATGTAATATCCTCCAATATCTAAAACCCAGGTATAGATCAGATCAGTCTAACTATATGTAATATCATCCAATATCTAAAACCCAGGTATAGATCAGATCAGTCCAACTATATGTAATATCATCCAATATCTAAAACCCAGGTATAGATCAGATCAGTCTAACTATATGTAATATCATCCAATATCTAAAACCCAGGTATAGATCAGATCAGTCTAACTATATGTAATATCCTCCCAATATCTAAAACCCAGGTATAGATCAGATCAGTCTAACTATATGTAATATCATCCAATATCTAAAACCCAGGTATAGATCAGATCAGTCTAACTATATGTAATATCATCCAATATATAAAACCCAGGTATAGATCAGATCAGTCTAACTATATGTAATATCATCCCAATATCTAAAACCCAGGTATAGATCAGATCAGTCTAACTATATGTAATATCATCCAATATCTAAAACCCAGGTATAGATCAGATCAGTCTAACATATATGTAATATCATCCAATATCTAAAACCCAGGTATAGATCAGATCAGTCTAACTATATGTAATATCATCCCAATATCTAAAACCCAGGTATAGATCAGATCAGTCTAACTATATGTAATATCATCCCAATATCTAAAACCCAGGTATAGATCAGATCAGTCTAACTATATGTAATATCATCCAATATCTAAAACCCAGGTATAGATCAGATCAGTCTAACTATATGTAATATCATCCAATATCTAAAACCCAGGTATAGATCAGATCAGTCTAACTATATGTAATATCATCCAATATCTAAAACCCAGGTATAGATCAGATCAGTCTAACTATATGTAATATCATCCCAATATCTAAAACCCAGGTATAGATCAGATCAGTCTAACTATATGTAATATCATCCCAATATCTAAAACCCAGGTATAGATCAGATCAGTCTAACTATATGTAATATCATCCAATATCTAAAACCCAGGTATAGATCAGATCAGTCTAACTATATGTAATATCATCCAATATCTAAAACCCAGGTATAGATCAGATCAGTCTAACTATATGTAATATCATCCAATATCTAAAACCCAGGTATAGATCAGATCAGTCTAACTATATGTAATATCATCCCAATATCTAAAACCCAGGTATAGATCAGATCAGTCTAACTATATGTAATATCATCCCAATATCTAAAACCCAGGTATAGATCAGATCAGTCTAACTATATGTAATATCATCCAATATCTAAAACCCAGGTATAGATCAGATCAGTCTAACTATATGTAATATCATCCAATATCTAAAACCCAGGTATAGATCAGATCAGTCTAACTATATGTAATATCATCCCAATATCTAAAACCCAGGTATAGATCAGATCAGTCTAACTATATGTAATATCATCCCAATATCTAAAACCCAGGTATAGATCAGATCAGTCTAACTATATGTAATATCATCCAATATCTAAAACCCAGGTATAGATCAGATCAGTCTAACTATATGTAATATCATCCAATATCTAAAACCCAGGTATAGATCAGATCAGTCTAACTATATGTAATATCCTCCCAATATCTAAAACCCAGGTATAGATCAGATCAGTCTAACTATATGTAATATCATCCCAATATCTAAAACCCAGGTATAGATCAGATCAGTCTAACTATATGTAATATCATCCAATATCTAAAACCCAGGTATAGATCAGATCAGTCTAACTATATGTAATATCATCCAATATCTAAAACCCAGGTATAGATCAGATCAGTCTAACTATATGTAATATCATCCAATATCTAAAACCCAGGTATAGATCAGATCAGTCTAACTATATGTAATATCATCCAATATCTAAAACCCAGGTATAGATCAGATCAGTCTAACTATATGTAATATCATCCAATATCTAAAACCCAGGTATAGATCAGATCAGTCTAACTATATGTAATATCATCCCAATATCTAAAACCCAGGTATAGATCAGATCAGTCTAACTATATGTAATATCATCCAATATCTAAAACCCAGGTATAGATCAGATCAGTCTAACTATATGTAATATCATCCCAATATCTAAAACCCAGGTATAGATCAGATCAGTCTAACTATATGTAATATCATCCAATATCTAAAACCCAGGTATAGATCAGATCAGTCTAACTATATGTAATATCCTCCCAATATCTAAAACCCAGGTATAGATCAGATCAGTCTAACTATATGCAATATCATCCCAATATCTAAAACCCAGGTATAGATCAGATCAGTCTAACTATATGTAATATCATCCCAATATCTAAAACCCAGGTATAGATCAGATCAGTCTAACTATATGTAATATCATCCAATATCTAAAACCCAGGTATAGATCAGATCAGTCTAACTATATGTAATATCATCCCAATATCTAAAACCCAGGTATAGATCAGATCAGTCTAACTATATGTAATATCATCCAATATCTAAAACCCAGGTATAGATCAGATCAGTCTAACTATATGTAATATCATCCCAATATCTAAAACCCAGGTATAGATCAGATCAGTCTAACTATATGTAATATCATCCAATATCTAAAACCCAGGTATAGATCAGATCAGTCTAACTATATGTAATATCATCCAATATCTAAAACCCAGGTATAGATCAGATCAGTCTAACTATATGTAATATCATCCCAATGTCTAAAACCCAGGTATAGATCAGATCAGTCTAACTATATGTAATATCATCCCAATATCTAAAACCCAGGTATAGATCAGATCAGTCTAACTATATGTAATATCATCCCAATATCTAAAACCCAGGTATAGATCAGATCAGTCTAACTATATGTAATATCCTCCAATGTCTAAAACCCAGGTATAGATCGGATCAGTCTAACTATATGTAATATCATCCCAATATCTAAAACCCAGGTATAGATCAGATCAGTCTAACTATATGTAATATCATCCAATATCTAAAACCCAGGTATAGATCAGATCAGTCTAACTATATGTAATATCATCCCAATATCTAAAACCCAGGTATAGATCAGATCAGTCTAACTATATGTAATATCATCCAATATCTAAAACCCAGGTATAGATCAGATCAGTCTAACTATATGTAATATCATCCCAATATCTAAAACCCAGGTATAGATCAGATCAGTCTAACTATATGTAATATCATCCAATATCTAAAACCCAGGTATAGATCAGATCAGTCTAACTATATGTAATATCATCCCAATATCTAAAACCCAGGTATAGATCAGATCAGTCTAACTATATGTAATATCATCCAATATCTAAAACCCAGGTATAGATCAGATCAGTCTAACTATATGTAATATCATCCAATATCTAAAACCCAGGTATAGATCAGATCAGTCTAACTATATGTAATATCATCCAATATCTAAAACCCAGGTATAGATCAGATCAGTCTAACTATATGTAATATCATCCAATATCTAAAACCCAGGTATAGATCAGATCAGTCTAACTATATGTAATATCATCCAATATCTAAAACCCAGGTATAGATCAGATCAGTCTAACTATATGTAATATCATCCAATATCTAAAACCCAGGTATAGATCAGATCAGTCTAACTATATGTAATATCATCCAATATCTAAAACCCAGGTATAGATCAGATCAGTCTAACTATATGTAATATCATCCCAATATCTAAAACCCAGGTATAGATCAGATCAGTCTAACTATATGTAATATCATCCCAATATCTAAAACCCAGGTATAGATCAGATCAGTCTAACTATATGTAATATCATCCCAATATCTAAAACCCAGGTATAGATCAGATCAGTCTAACTATATGTAATATCCTCCCAATATCTAAAACCCAGGTATAGATCAGATCAGTCTAACTATATGTAATATCATCCCAATATCTAAAACCCAGGTATAGATCAGATCAGTCTAACTATATGTAATATCATCCAATATCTAAAACCCAGGTATAGATCAGATCAGTCTAACTATATGTAATATCCTCCCAATATCTAAAACCCAGGTATAGATCAGATCAGTCTAACTATATGTAATATCCTCCCAATATCTAAAACCCAGGTATAGATCAGATCAGTCTAACTATATGTAATATCATCCAATATCTAAAACCCAGGTATAGATCAGATCAGTCTAACTATATGTAATATCATCCCAATATCTAAAACCCAGGTATAGATCAGATCAGTCTAACTATATGTAATATCATCCAATGTCTAAAACCCAGGTATAGATCAGATCAGTCTAACTATATGTAATATCATCCAATATCTAAAACCCAGGTATAGATCAGATCAGTCTAACTATATGTAATATCATCCAATATCTAAAACCCAGGTATAGATCAGATCAGTCTAACTATATGTAATATCATCCAATATCTAAAACCCAGGTATAGATCAGATCAGTCTAACTATATGTAATATCCTCCAATATCTAAAACCCAGGTATAGATCAGATCAGTCTAACTATATGTAATATCATCCCAATATCTAAAACCCAGGTATAGATCAGATCAGTCTAACTATATGTAATATCCTCCCAATATCTAAAACCCAGGTATAGATCAGATCAGTCTAACTATATGTAATATCATCCCAATATCTAAAACCCAGGTATAGATCAGATCAGTCTAACTATATGTAATATCATCCCAATATCTAAAACCCAGGTATAGATCAGATCAGTCTAACTATATGTAATATCCTCCAATATCTAAAACCCAGGTATAGATCAGATCAGTCTAACTATATGTAATATCATCCAATATCTAAAACCCAGGTATAGATCAGATCAGTCTAACTATATGTAATATCATCCAATATCTAAAACCCAGGTATAGATCAGATCAGTCTAACTATATGTAATATCATCCCAATATCTAAAACCCAGGTATAGATCAGATCAGTCTAACTATATGTAATATCATCCAATATCTAAAACCCAGGTATAGATCAGATCAGTCTAACTATATGTAATATCCTCCCAATATCTAAAACCCAGGTATAGATCAGATCAGTCTAGCTATATGTAATATCCTCCAATATCTAAAACCCAGGTATAGATCAGATCAGTCTAACTATATGTAATATCATCCAATATCTAAAACCCAGGTATAGATCAGATCAGTCTAACTATATGTAATATCCTCCCAATATCTAAAACCCAGGTATAGATCAGATCAGTCTAACTATATGTAATATCATCCCAATATCTAAAACCCAGGTATAGATCAGATCAGTCTAACTATATGTAATATCATCCAATATCTAAAACCCAGGTATAGATCAGATCAGTCTAACTATATGTAATATCATCCAATATCTAAAACCCAGGTATAGATCAGATCAGTCTAACTATATGTAATATCATCCAATATCTAAAACCCAGGTATAGATCAGATCAGTCTAACTATATGTAATATCATCCAATATCTAAAACCCAGGTATAGATCAGATCAGTCTAACTATATGTAATATCATCCAATATCTAAAACCCAGGTATAGATCAGATCAGTCTAACTATATGTAATATCATCCAATATCTAAAACCCAGGTATAGATCAGATCAGTCTAACTATATGTAATATCATCCAATATCTAAAACCCAGGTATAGATCAGATCAGTCTAACTATATGTAATATCCTCCCAATATCTAAAACCCAGGTATAGATCAGATCAGTCTAACTATATGTAATATCATCCCAATATCTAAAACCCAGGTATAGATCAGATCAGTCTAACTATATGTAATATCATCCCAATATCTAAAACCCAGGTATAGATCAGATCAGTCTAACTATATGTAATATCATCCCAATATCTAAAACCCAGGTATAGATCAGATCAGTCTAACTATATGTAATATCATCCCAATATCTAAAACCCAGGTATAGATCAGATCAGTCTAACTATATGTAATATCATCCAATATCTAAAACCCAGGTATAGATCAGATCAGTCTAACTATATGTAATATCATCCAATATCTAAAACCCAGGTATAGATCAGATCAGTCTAACTATATGTAATATCATCCAATATCTAAAACCCAGGTATAGATCAGATCAGTCTAACTATATGTAATATCATCCAATATCTAAAACCCAGGTATAGATCAGATCAGTCTAACTATATGTAATATCATCCAATATCTAAAACCCAGGTATAGATCAGATCAGTCTAACTATATGTAATATCATCCCAATATCTAAAACCCAGGTATAGATCAGATCAGTCTAACTATATGTAATATCATCCAATATCTAAAACCCAGGTATAGATCAGATCAGTCTAACTATATGTAATATCATCCCAATATCTAAAACCCAGGTATAGATCAGATCAGTCTAACTATATGTAATATCATCCCAATATCTAAAACCCAGGTATAGATCAGATCAGTCTAACTATATGTAATATCATCCAATATCTAAAACCCAGGTATAGATCAGATCAGTCTAACTATATGTAATATCATCCAATATCTAAAACCCAGGTATAGATCAGATCAGTCTAACTATATGTAATATCATCCCAATATCTAAAACCCAGGTATAGATCAGATCAGTCTAACTATATGTAATATCATCCAATATCTAAAACCCAGGTATAGATCAGATCAGTCTAACTATATGTAATATCATCCCAATATCTAAAACCCAGGTATAGATCAGATCAGTCTAACTATATGTAATATCATCCCAATATCTAAAACCCAGGTATAGATCAGATCAGTCTAACTATATGTAATATCATCCAATATCTAAAACCCAGGTATAGATCAGATCAGTCTAACTATATGTAATATCATCCAATATCTAAAACCCAGGTATAGATCAGATCAGTCTAACTATATGTAATATCATCCAATATCTAAAACCCAGGTATAGATCAGATCAGTCTAACTATATGTAATATCCTCCCAATATCTAAAACCCAGGTATAGATCAGATCAGTCTAACTATATGTAATATCATCCCAATATCTAAAACCCAGGTATAGATCAGATCAGTCTAACTATATGTAATATCATCCAATATCTAAAACCCAGGTATAGATCAGATCAGTCTAACTATATGTAATATCATCCAATATCTAAAACCCAGGTATAGATCAGATCAGTCTAACTATATGTAATATCATCCCAATATCTAAAACCCAGGTATAGATCAGATCAGTCTAACTATATGTAATATCCTCCAATATCTAAAACCCAGGTATAGATCAGATCAGTCTAACTATATGTAATATCATCCAATATCTAAAACCCAGGTATAGATCAGATCAGTCTAACTATATGTAATATCCTCCAATATCTAAAACCCAGGTATAGATCAGATCAGTCTAACTATATGTAATATCATCCCAATATCTAAAACCCAGGTATAGATCAGATCAGTCTAACTATATGTAATATCATCCAATATCTAAAACCCAGGTATAGATCAGATCAGTCTAACTATATGTAATATCATCCCAATATCTAAAACCCAGGTATAGATCAGATCAGTCTAGCTATATGTAATATCATCCAATATCTAAAACCCAGGTATAGATCAGATCAGTCTAACTATATGTAATATCATCCAATATCTAAAACCCAGGTATAGATCAGATCAGTCTAACTATATGTAATATCCTCCCAATATCTAAAACCCAGGTATAGATCAGATCAGTCTAACTATATGTAATATCCTCCCAATATCTAAAACCCAGGTATAGATCAGATCAGTCTAACTATATGTAATATCATCCAATATCTAAAACCCAGGTATAGATCAGATCAGTCTAACTATATGTAATATCATCCAATATCTAAAACCCAGGTATAGATCAGATCAGTCTAACTATATGTAATATCATCCAATATCTAAAACCCAGGTATAGATCAGATCAGTCTAACTATATGTAATATCATCCAATATCTAAAACCCAGGTATAGATCAGATCAGTCTAACTATATGTAATATCATCCCAATATCTAAAACCCAGGTATAGATCAGATCAGTCTAACTATATGTAATATCATCCAATATCTAAAACCCAGGTATAGATCAGATCAGTCTAACTATATGTAATATCATCCAATATCTAAAACCCAGGTATAGATCAGATCAGTCTAACTATATGTAATATCCTCCCAATATCTAAAACCCAGGTATAGATCAGATCAGTCTAACTATATGTAATATCATCCAATATCTAAAACCCAGGTATAGATCAGATCAGTCTAACTATATGTAATATCATCCCAATATCTAAAACCCAGGTATAGATCAGATCAGTCTAACTATATGTAATATCATCCCAATATCTAAAACCCAGGTATAGATCAGATCAGTCTAACTATATGTAATATCATCCCAATATCTAAAACCCAGGTATAGATCAGATCAGTCTAACTATATGTAATATCATCCAATATCTAAAACCCAGGTATAGATCAGATCAGTCTAACTATATGTAATATCATCCCAATATCTAAAACCCAGGTATAGATCAGATCAGTCTAACTATATGTAATATCATCCAATATCTAAAACCCAGGTATAGATCAGATCAGTCTAACTATATGTAATATCATCCAATATCTAAAACCCAGGTATAGATCAGATCAGTCTAACTATATGTAATATCATCCAATATCTAAAACCCAGGTATAGATCAGATCAGTCTAACTATATGTAATATCATCCAATATCTAAAACCCAGGTATAGATCAGATCAGTCTAACTATATGTAATATCATCCAATATCTAAAACCCAGGTATAGATCAGATCAGTCTAACTATATGTAATATCCTCCCAATATCTAAAACCCAGGTATAGATCAGATCAGTCTAACTATATGTAATATCATCCCAATATCTAAAACCCAGGTATAGATCAGATCAGTCTAACTATATGTAATATCATCCAATATCTAAAACCCAGGTATAGATCAGATCAGTCTAACTATATGTAATATCATCCGATATCTAAAACCCAGGTATAGATCAGATCAGTCTAACTATATGTAATATCCTCCCAATATCTAAAACCCAGGTATAGATCAGATCAGTCTAACTATATGTAATATCATCCAATGTCTAAAACCCAGGTATAGATCAGATCAGTCTAACTATATGTAATATCATCCCAATATCTAAAACCCAGGTATAGATCAGATCAGTCTAACTATATGTAATATCATCCAATATCTAAAACCCAGGTATAGATCAGATCAGTCTAACTATATGTAATATCATCCAATATCTAAAACCCAGGTATAGATCAGATCAGTCTAACTATATGTAATATCATCCAATATCTAAAACCCAGGTATAGATCAGATCAGTCTAACTATATGTAATATCATCCAATATCTAAAACCCAGGTATAGATCAGATCAGTCTAACTATATGTAATATCCTCCCAATATCTAAAACCCAGGTATAGATCAGATCAGTCTAACTATATGTAATATCCTCCCAATATCTAAAACCCAGGTATAGATCAGATCAGTCTAACTATATGTAATATCATCCAATATCTAAAACCCAGGTATAGATCAGATCAGTCTAACTATATGTAATATCATCCAATATCTAAAACCCAGGTATAGATCAGATCAGTCTAACTATATGTAATATCATCCAATATCTAAAACCCAGGTATAGATCAGATCAGTCTAGCTATATGTAATATCATCCAATATCTAAAACCCAGGTATAGATCAGATCAGTCTAACTATATGTAATATCATCCAATATCTAAAACCCAGGTATAGATCAGATCAGTCTAACTATATGTAATATCATCCAATATCTAAAACCCAGGTATAGATCAGATCAGTCTAACTATATGTAATATCCTCCCAATATCTAAAACCCAGGTATAGATCAGATCAGTCTAACTATATGTAATATCCTCCCAATATCTAAAACCCAGGTATAGATCAGATCAGTCTAACTATATGTAATATCATCCAATATCTAAAACCCAGGTATAGATCAGATCAGTCTAACTATATGTAATATCCTCCCAATATCTAAAACCCAGGTATAGATCAGATCAGTCTAACTATATGTAATATCATCCCAATATCTAAAACCCAGGTATAGATCAGATCAGTCTAACTATATGTAATATCATCCCAATATCTAAAACCCAGGTATAGATCAGATCAGTCTAACTATATGTAATATCATCCAATATCTAAAACCCAGGTATAGATCAGATCAGTCTAACTATATGTAATATCATCCAATATCTAAAACCCAGGTATAGATCAGATCAGTCTAACTATATGTAATATCCTCCCAATATCTAAAACCCAGGTATAGATCAGATCAGTCTAACTATATGTAATATCCTCCAATATCTAAAACCCAGGTATAGATCAGATCAGTCTAACTATATGTAATATCATCCAATATCTAAAACCCAGGTATAGATCAGATCAGTCTAACTATATGTAATATCCTCCAATATCTAAAACCCAGGTATAGATCAGATCAGTCTAACTATATGTAATATCATCCCAATATCTAAAACCCAGGTATAGATCAGATCAGTCTAACTATATGTAATATCATCCAATATCTAAAACCCAGGTATAGATCAGATCAGTCTAACTATATGTAATATCCTCCCAATATCTAAAACCCAGGTATAGATCAGATCAGTCTAGCTATATGTAATATCCTCCAATATCTAAAACCCAGGTATAGATCAGATCAGTCTAACTATATGTAATATCATCCAATATCTAAAACCCAGGTATAGATCAGATCAGTCTAACTATATGTAATATCCTCCCAATATCTAAAACCCAGGTATAGATCAGATCAATCTAACTATATGTAATATCCTCCCAATATCTAAAACCCAGGTATAGATCAGATCAGTCTAACTATATGTAATATCATCCAATATCTAAAACCCAGGTATAGATCAGATCAGTCTAACTATATGTAATATCATCCAATATCTAAAACCCAGGTATAGATCAGATCAGTCTAACTATATGTAATATCATCCAATATCTAAAACCCAGGTATAGATCAGATCAGTCTAACTATATGTAATATCATCCAATATCTAAAACCCAGGTATAGATCAGATCAGTCTAACTATATGTAATATCATCCAATATCTAAAACCCAGGTATAGATCAGATCAGTCTAACTATATGTAATATCATCCAATATCTAAAACCCAGGTATAGATCAGATCAGTCTAACTATATGTAATATCATCCAATATCTAAAACCCAGGTATAGATCTGATCAGTCTAACTATATGTAATATCCTCCCAATATCTAAAACCCAGGTATAGATCAGATCAGTCTAACTATATGTAATATCATCCAATATCTAAAACCCAGGTATAGATCAGATCAGTCTAACTATATGTAATATCATCCCAATATCTAAAACCCAGGTATAGATCAGATCAGTCTAACTATATGTAATATCATCCCAATATCTAAAACCCAGGTATAGATCAGATCAGTCTAACTATATGTAATATCCTCCCAATATCTAAAACCCAGGTATAGATCAGATCAGTCTAACTATATGTAATATCCTCCAATATCTAAAACCCAGGTATAGATCAGATCAGTCTAACTATATGTAATATCATCCCAATATCTAAAACCCAGGTATAGATCAGATCAGTCTAACTATATGTAATATCATCCAATATCTAAAACCCAGGTATAGATCAGATCAGTCTAACTATATGTAATATCATCCAATATCTAAAACCCAGGTATAGATCAGATCAGTCTAACTATATGTAATATCATCCAATATCTAAAACCCAGGTATAGATCAGATCAGTCTAACTATATGTAATATCATCCAATATCTAAAACCCAGGTATAGATCAGATCAGTCTAACTATATGTAATATCATCCAATATCTAAAACCCAGGTATAGATCAGATCAGTCTAACTATATGTAATATCCTCCCAATATCTAAAACCCAGGTATAGATCAGATCAGTCTAACTATATGTAATATCATCCCAATATCTAAAACCCAGGTATAGATCAGATCAGTCTAACTATATGTAATATCATCCAATATCTAAAACCCAGGTATAGATCAGATCAGTCTAACTATATGTAATATCATCCGATATCTAAAACCCAGGTATAGATCAGATCAGTCTAACTATATGTAATATCCTCCCAATATCTAAAACCCAGGTATAGATCAGATCAGTCTAACTATATGTAATATCATCCAATGTCTAAAACCCAGGTATAGATCAGATCAGTCTAACTATATGTAATATCATCCCAATATCTAAAACCCAGGTATAGATCAGATCAGTCTAACTATATGTAATATCATCCAATATCTAAAACCCAGGTATAGATCAGATCAGTCTAACTATATGTAATATCATCCAATATCTAAAACCCAGGTATAGATCAGATCAGTCTAACTATATGTAATATCATCCAATATCTAAAACCCAGGTATAGATCAGATCAGTCTAACTATATGTAATATCATCCAATATCTAAAACCCAGGTATAGATCAGATCAGTCTAACTATATGTAATATCATCCCAATATCTAAAACCCAGGTATAGATCAGATCAGTCTAACTATATGTAATATCATCCCAATATCTAAAACCCAGGTATAGATCAGATCAGTCTAACTATATGTAATATCATCCAATATCTAAAACCCAGGTATAGATCAGATCAGTCTAACTATATGTAATATCATCCAATATCTAAAACCCAGGTATAGATCAGATCAGTCTAACTATATGTAATATCATCCAATATCTAAAACCCAGGTATAGATCAGATCAGTCTAGCTATATGTAATATCATCCAATATCTAAAACCCAGGTATAGATCAGATCAGTCTAACTATATGTAATATCATCCAATATCTAAAACCCAGGTATAGATCAGATCAGTCTAACTATATGTAATATCATCCAATATCTAAAACCCAGGTATAGATCAGATCAGTCTAACTATATGTAATATCATCCCAATATCTAAAACCCAGGTATAGATCAGATCAGTCTAACTATATGTAATATCCTCCCAATATCTAAAACCCAGGTATAGATCAGATCAGTCTAACTATATGTAATATCATCCAATATCTAAAACCCAGGTATAGATCAGATCAGTCTAACTATATGTAATATCCTCCCAATATCTAAAACCCAGGTATAGATCAGATCAGTCTAACTATATGTAATATCCTCCCAATATCTAAAACCCAGGTATAGATCAGATCAGTCTAACTATATGTAATATCATCCAATATCTAAAACCCAGGTATAGATCAGATCAGTCTAACTATATGTAATATCCTCCCAATATCTAAAACCCAGGTATAGATCAGATCAGTCTAACTATATGTAATATCATCCCAATATCTAAAACCCAGGTATAGATCAGATCAGTCTAACTATATGTAATATCATCCCAATATCTAAAACCCAGGTATAGATCAGATCAGTCTAACTATATGTAATATCCTCCCAATATCTAAAACCCAGGTATAGATCAGATCAGTCTAACTATATGTAATATCCTCCCAATATCTAAAACCCAGGTATAGATCAGATCAGTCTAACTATATGTAATATCATCCCAATATCTAAAACCCAGGTATAGATCAGATCAGTCTAACTATATGTAATATCATCCAATATCTAAAACCCAGGTATAGATCAGATCAGTCTAACTATATGTAATATCATCCCAATATCTAAAACCCAGGTATAGATCAGATCAGTCTAACTATATGTAATATCATCCAATATCTAAAACCCAGGTATAGATCAGATCAGTCTAACTATATGTAATATCCTCCCAATATCTAAAACCCAGGTATAGATCAGATCAGTCTAACTATATGTAATATCCTCCAATATCTAAAACCCAGGTATAGATCAGATCAGTCTAACTATATGTAATATCATCCAATATCTAAAACCCAGGTATAGATCAGATCAGTCTAACTATATGTAATATCATCCAATATCTAAAACCCAGGTATAGATCAGATCAGTCTAACTATATGTAATATCATCCCAATATCTAAAACCCAGGTATAGATCAGATCAGTCTAACTATATGTAATATCCTCCAATATCTAAAACCCAGGTATAGATCAGATCAGTCTAACTATATGTAATATCCTCCCAATATCTAAAACCCAGGTATAGATCAGATCAGTCTAACTATATGTAATATCATCCAATATCTAAAACCCAGGTATAGATCAGATCAGTCTAACTATATGTAATATCATCCCAATATCTAAAACCCAGGTATAGATCAGATCAGTCTAACTATATGTAATATCCTCCCAATATCTAAAACCCAGGTATAGATCAGATCAGTCTAACTATATGTAATATCATCCAATATCTAAAACCCAGGTATAGATCAGATCAGTCTAACTATATGTAATATCATCCAATATCTAAAACCCAGGTATAGATCAGATCAGTCTAACTATATGTAATATCATCCAATATCTAAAACCCAGGTATAGATCAGATCAGTCTAACTATATGTAATATCATCCAATATCTAAAACCCAGGTATAGATCAGATCAGTCTAACTATATGTAATATCATCCAATATCTAAAACCCAGGTATAGATCAGATCAGTCTAACTATATGTAATATCATCCAATATCTAAAACCCAGGTATAGATCAGATCAGTCTAACTATATGTAATATCATCCAATATCTAAAACCCAGGTATAGATCAGATCAGTCTAACTATATGTAATATCCTCCAATATCTAAAACCCAGGTATAGATCAGATCAGTCTAACTATATGTAATATCATCCCAATATCTAAAACCCAGGTATAGATCAGATCAGTCTAACTATATGTAATATCATCCAATATCTAAAACCCAGGTATAGATCAGATCAGTCTAACTATATGTAATATCATCCAATATCTAAAACCCAGGTATAGATCAGATCAGTCTAACTATATGTAATATCATCCAATATCTAAAACCCAGGTATAGATCAGATCAGTCTAACTATATGTAATATCATCCAATATCTAAAACCCAGGTATAGATCAGATCAGTCTAACTATATGTAATATCATCCAATATCTAAAACCCAGGTATAGATCAGATCAGTCTAACTATATGTAATATCCTCCAATATCTAAAACCCAGGTATAGATCAGATCAGTCTAACTATATGTAATATCATCCAATATCTAAAACCCAGGTATAGATCAGATCAGTCTAACTATATGTAATATCATCCAATATCTAAAACCCAGGTATAGATCAGATCAGTCTAACTATATGTAATATCATCCAATATCTAAAACCCAGGTATAGATCAGATCAGTCTAACTATATGTAATATCATCCAATATCTAAAACCCAGGTATAGATCAGATCAGTCTAACTATATGTAATATCATCCAATATCTAAAACCCAGGTATAGATCAGATCAGTCTAACTATATGTAATATCATCCAATATCTAAAACCCAGGTATAGATCAGATCAGTCTAACTATATGTAATATCATCCAATATCTAAAACCCAGGTATAGATCAGATCAGTCTAACTATATGTAATATCATCCAATATCTAAAACCCAGGTATAGATCAGATCAGTCTAACTATATGTAATATCATCCAATATCTAAAACCCAGGTATAGATCAGATCAGTCTAACTATATGTAATATCATCCAATATCTAAAACCCAGGTATAGATCAGATCAGTCTAACTATATGTAATATCATCCAATATCTAAAACCCAGGTATAGATCAGATCAGTCTAACTATATGTAATATCATCCAATATCTAAAACCCAGGTATAGATCAGATCAGTCTAACTATATGTAATATCATCCAATATCTAAAACCCAGGTATAGATCAGATCAGTCTAACTATATGTAATATCATCCAATATCTAAAACCCAGGTATAGATCAGATCAGTCTAACTATATGTAATATCATCCAATATCTAAAACCCAGGTATAGATCAGATCAGTCTAACTATATGTAATATCATCCAATATCTAAAACCCAGGTATAGATCAGATCAGTCTAACTATATGTAATATCATCCAATATCTAAAACCCAGGTATAGATCAGATCAGTCTAACTATATGTAATATCATCCAATATCTAAAACCCAGGTATAGATCAGATCAGTCTAACTATATGTAATATCATCCAATATCTAAAACCCAGGTATAGATCAGATCAGTCTAACTATATGTAATATCATCCCAATATCTAAAACCCAGGTATAGATCAGATCAGTCTAACTATATGTAATATCATCCAATATCTAAAACCCAGGTATAGATCAGATCAGTCTAACTATATGTAATATCATCCAATATCTAAAACCCAGGTATAGATCAGATCAGTCTAACTATATGTAATATCATCCAATATCTAAAACCCAGGTATAGATCAGATCAGTCTAACTATATGTAATATCATCCCAATATCTAAAACCCAGGTATAGATCAGATCAGTCTAACTATATGTAATATCATCCAATATCTAAAACCCAGGTATAGATCAGATCAGTCTAACTATATGTAATATCATCCGATATCTAAAACCCAGGTATAGATCAGATCAGTCTAACTATATGTAATATCATCCCAATATCTAAAACCCAGGTATAGATCAGATCAGTCTAACTATATGTAATATCATCCCAATATCTAAAACCCAGGTATAGATCAGATCAGTCTAACTATATGTAATATCATCCCAATATCTAAAACCCAGGTATAGATCAGATCAGTCTAACTATATGTAATATCATCCAATATCTAAAACCCAGGTATAGATCAGATCAGTCTAACTATATGTAATATCATCCAATATCTAAAACCCAGGTATAGATCAGATCAGTCTAACTATATGTAATATCCTCCCAATATCTAAAACCCAGGTATAGATCAGATCAGTCTAACTATATGTAATATCATCCAATATCTAAAACCCAGGTATAGATCAGATCAGTCTAACTATATGTAATATCATCCCAATATCTAAAACCCAGGTATAGATCAGATCAGTCTAACTATATGTAATATCATCCAATATCTAAAACCCAGGTATAGATCAGATCAGTCTAACTCTATATGTAATATCATCCAATATCTAAAACCCAGGTATAGATCAGATCAGTCTAACTATATGTAATATCATCCCAATATCTAAAACCCAGGTATAGATCAGATCAGTCTAACTATATGTAATATCATCCCAATATCTAAAACCCAGGTATAGATCAGATCAGTCTAACTATATGTAATATCATCCAATATCTAAAACCCAGGTATAGATCAGATCAGTCTAACTATATGTAATATCATCCCAATATCTAAAACCCAGGTATAGATCAGATCAGTCTAACTATATGTAATATCATCCCAATATCTAAAACCCAGGTATAGATCAGATCAGTCTAACTATATGTAATATCATCCAATATCTAAAACCCAGGTATAGATCAGATCAGTCTAACTATATGTAATATCATCCCAATATCTAAAACCCAGGTATAGATCAGATCAGTCTAACTATATGTAATATCATCCAATATCTAAAACCCAGGTATAGATCAGATCAGTCTAACTATATGTAATATCATCCCAATATCTAAAACCCAGGTATAGATCAGATCAGTCTAACTATATGTAATATCATCCAATATCTAAAACCCAGGTATAGATCAGATCAGTCTAACTATATGTAATATCCTCCCAATATCTAAAACCCAGGTATAGATCAGATCAGTCTAACTATATGTAATATCATCCCAATATCTAAAACCCAGGTATAGATCAGATCAGTCTAACTATATGTAATATCATCCCAATATCTAAAACCCAGGTATAGATCAGATCAGTCTAACTATATGTAATATCATCCCAATATCTAAAACCCAGGTATAGATCAGATCAGTCTAACTATATGTAATATCATCCAATATCTAAAACCCAGGTATAGATCAGATCAGTCTAACTATATGTAATATCATCTCAATATCTAAAACCCAGGTATAGATCAGATCAGTCTAACTATATGTAATATCATCCCAATATCTAAAACCCAGGTATAGATCAGATCAGTCTAACTATATGTAATATCATCCAATATCTAAAACCCAGGTATAGATCAGATCAGTCTAACTATATGTAATATCATCCAATATCTAAAACCCAGGTATAGATCAGATCAGTCTAACTATATGTAATATCATCCAATATCTAAAACCCAGGTATAGATCAGATCAGTCTAACTATATGTAATATCATCCAATATCTAAAACCCAGGTATAGATCAGATCAGTCTAACTATATGTAATATCATCCAATATCTAAAACCCAGGTATAGATCAGATCAGTCTAACTATATGTAATATCATCCAATATCTAAAACCCAGGTATAGATCAGATCAGTCTAACTATATGTAATATCATCCAATATCTAAAACCCAGGTATAGATCAGATCAGTCTAACTATATGTAATATCATCCAATATCTAAAACCCAGGTATAGATCAGATCAGTCTAACTATATGTAATATCATCCAATATCTAAAACCCAGGTATAGATCAGATCAGTCTAACTATATGTAATATCATCCAATATCTAAAACCCAGGTATAGATCAGATCAGTCTAACTATATGTAATATCATCCAATATCTAAAACCCAGGTATAGATCAGATCAGTCTAACTATATGTAATATCATCCAATATCTAAAACCCAGGTATAGATCAGATCAGTCTAACTATATGTAATATCATCCCAATATCTAAAACCCAGGTATAGATCAGATCAGTCTAACTATATGTAATATCATCCAATATCTAAAACTCAGGTATAGATCAGATCAGTCTAACTATATGTAATATCATCCAATATCTAAAACCCAGGTATAGATCAGATCAGTCTAACTATATGTAATATCATCCCAATATCTAAAACCCAGGTATAGATCAGATCAGTCTAACTATATGTAATATCATCCCAATATCTAAAACCCAGGTATAGATCAGATCAGTCTAACTATATGTAATATCATCCCAATATCTAAAACCCAGGTATAGATCAGATCAGTCTAACTATATGTAATATCATCCAATATCTAAAACCCAGGTATAGATCAGATCAGTCTAACTATATGTAATATCATCCAATATCTAAAACCCAGGTATAGATCAGATCAGTCTAACTATATGTAATATCATCCAATATCTAAAACCCAGGTATAGATCAGATCAGTCTAACTATATGTAATATCATCCAATATCTAAAACCCAGGTATAGATCAGATCAGTCTAACTATATGTAATATCATCCAATATCTAAAACCCAGGTATAGATCAGATCAGTCTAACTATATGTAATATCATCCAATATCTAAAACCCAGGTATAGATCAGATCAGTCTAACTATATGTAATATCATCCAATATCTAAAACCCAGGTATAGATCAGATCAGTCTAACTATATGTAATATCATCCAATATCTAAAACCCAGGTATAGATCAGATCAGTCTAACTATATGTAATATCATCCAATATCTAAAACCCAGGTATAGATCAGATCAGTCTAACTATATGTAATATCATCCCAATATCTAAAACCCAGGTATAGATCAGATCAGTCTAACTATATGTAATATCATCCAATATCTAAAACCCAGGTATAGATCAGATCAGTCTAACTATATGTAATATCATCCAATATCTAAAACCCAGGTATAGATCAGATCAGTCTAACTATATGTAATATCATCCCAATATCTAAAACCCAGGTATAGATCAGATCAGTCTAACTATATGTAATATCATCCAATATCTAAAACCCAGGTATAGATCAGATCGTCTAACTATCAAATATCAAAACCATATAGATGATCAGTCTAAGTATCAATATCTAAAACCCAGGTATGGATCAGATCAGTCTAACTATATGTAATATCATCCAATATCTAAAACCCAGGTATAGATCAGATCAGTCTAACTATATGTAATATCATCCAATATCTAAAACCCAGGTATAGATCAGTCAACTATATGTAATATCATCCAATATCTAAAACCCAGGTATAGATCAGATCAGTCTAACTATATGTAATATCATCCAATATCTAAAACCCAGGTATAGATCAGATCAGTCTAACTATATGTAATATCATCCCAATATCTAAAACCCAGGTATAGATCAGATCAGTCTAACTATATGTAATATCATCCAATATCTAAAACCCAGGTATAGATCAGATCAGTCTAACTATATGTAATATCATCCAATATCTAAAACCCCGGTATAGATCAGATCAGTCTAACTATATGTAATATCATCCAATATCTAAAACCCAGGTATAGATCAGATCAGTCTAACTATATGTAATATCATCCAATATCTAAAACCCAGGTATAGATCAGATCAGTCTAACTATATGTAATATCATCCAATATCTAAAACCCAGGTATAGATCAGATCAGTCTAACTATATGTAATATCATCCAATATCTAAAACCCAGGTATAGATCAGATCAGTCTAACTATATGTAATATCATCCAATATCTAAAACCCAGGTATAGATCAGATCAGTCTAACTATATGTAATATCATCCAATATCTAAAACCCAGGTATAGATCAGATCAGTCTAACTATATGTAATATCATCCAATATCTAAAAACCCAGGTATAGATCAGATCAGTCTAACTATATGTAATATCATCCAATATCTAAAACCCAGGTATAGATCAGATCAGTCTAACTATATGTAATATCATCCAATATCTAAAACCCAGGTATAGATCAGATCAGTCTAACTATATGTAATATCCTCCCAATATCTAAAACCCAGGTATAGATCAGATCAGTCTAACTATATGTAATATCATCCCAATATCTAAAACCCAGGTATAGATCAGATCAGTCTAACTATATGTAATATCATCCCAATATCTAAAACCCAGGTATAGATCAGATCAGTCTAACTATATGTAATATCATCCAATATCTAAAACCCAGGTATAGATCAGATCAGTCTAACTATATGTAATATCCTCCCAATATCTAAAACCCAGGTATAGATCAGATCAGTCTAACTATATGTAATATCATCCCAATATCTAAAACCCAGGTATAGATCAGATCAGTCTAACTATATGTAATATCATCCCAATATCTAAAACCCAGGTATAGATCAGATCAGTCTAACTATATGTAATATCATCCAATATCTAAAACCCAGGTATAGATCAGATCAGTCTAACTATATGTAATATCATCCAATATCTAAAACCCAGGTATAGATCAGATCAGTCTAACTATATGTAATATCATCCAATATCTAAAACCCAGGTATAGATCAGATCAGTCTAACTATATGTAATATCATCCAATATCTAAAACCCAGGTATAGATCAGATCAGTCCAACTATATGTAATATCATCCAATATCTAAAACCCAGGTATAGATCAGATCAGTCTAACTATATGTAATATCATCCAATATCTAAAACCCAGGTATAGATCAGATCAGTCTAACTATATGTAATATCATCCAATATCTAAAACCCAGGTATAGATCAGATCAGTCTAACTATATGTAATATCATCCAATATCTAAAACCCAGGTATAGATCAGATCAGTCTAACTATATGTAATATCATCCAATATCTAAAACCCAGGTATAGATCAGATCAGTCTAACTATATGTAATATCATCCAATATCTAAAACCCAGGTATAGATCAGATCAGTCTAACTATATGTAATATCATCCAATATCTAAAACCCAGGTATAGATCAGATCAGTCTAACTATATGTAATATCCTCCAATATCTAAAACCCAGGTATAGATCAGATCAGTCTAACTATATGTAATATCCTCCAATATCTAAAACCCAGGTATAGATCAGATCAGTCTAACTATATGTAATATCATCCCAATATCTAAAACCCAGGTATAGATCAGATCAGTCTAACTATATGTAATATCATCCCAATATCTAAAACCCAGGTATAGATCAGATCAGTCTAACTATATGTAATATCATCCAATATCTAAAACCCAGGTATAGATCAGATCAGTCTAACTATATGTAATATCATCCAATATCTAAAACCCAGGTATAGATCAGATCAGTCTAACTATATGTAATATCATCCAATATCTAAAACCCAGGTATAGATCAGATCAGTCTAACTATATGTAATATCATCCCAATATCTAAAACCCAGGTATAGATCAGATCAGTCTAACTATATGTAATATCATCCAATATCTAAAACCCAGGTATAGATCAGATCAGTCTAACTATATGTAATATCATCCAATATCTAAAACCCAGGTATAGATCAGATCAGTCTAACTATATGTAATATCATCCCAATATCTAAAACCCAGGTATAGATCAGATCAGTCTAACTATATGTAATATCATCCAATATCTAAAACCCAGGTATAGATCAGATCAGTCTAACTATATGTAATATCATCCAATATCTAAAACCCAGGTATAGATCAGATCAGTCTAACTATATGTAATATCATCCAATATCTAAAACCCAGGTATAGATCAGATCAGTCTAACTATATGTAATATCATCCAATATCTAAAACCCAGGTATAGATCAGATCAGTCTAACTATATGTAATATCATCCAATATCTAAAACCCAGGTATAGATCAGATCAGTCTAACTATATGTAATATCATCCAATATCTAAAACCCAGGTATAGATCAGATCAGTCTAACTATATGTAATATCCTCCAATATCTAAAACCCAGGTATAGATCAGATCAGTCTAACTATATGTAATATCATCCAATATCTAAAACCCAGGTATAGATCAGATCAGTCTAACTATATGTAATATCCTCCAATATCTAAAACCCAGGTATAGATCAGATCAGTCTAACTATATGTAATATCATCCCAATATCTAAAACCCAGGTATAGATCAGATCAGTCTAACTATATGTAATATCATCCCAATATCTAAAACCCAGGTATAGATCAGATCAGTCTAACTATATGTAATATCATCCAATATCTAAAACCCAGGTATAGATCAGATCAGTCTAACTATATGTAATATCATCCAATATCTAAAACCCAGGTATAGATCAGATCAGTCTAACTATATGTAATATCATCCAATATCTAAAACCCAGGTATAGATCAGATCAGTCTAACTATATGTAATATCATCCCAATATCTAAAACCCAGGTATAGATCAGATCAGTCTAACTATATGTAATATCATCCAATATCTAAAACCCAGGTATAGATCAGATCAGTCTAACTATATGTAATATCATCCAATATCTAAAACCCAGGTATAGATCAGATCAGTCTAACTATATGTAATATCATCCCAATATCTAAAACCCAGGTATAGATCAGATCAGTCTAACTATATGTAATATCATCCAATATCTAAAACCCAGGTATAGATCAGATCAGTCTAACTATATGTAATATCATCCCAATATCTAAAACCCAGGTATAGATCAGATCAGTCTAACTATATGTAATATCATCCCAATATCTAAAACCCAGGTATAGATCAGATCAGTCTAGCTATATGTAATATCATCCCAATATCTAAAACCCAGGTATAGATCAGATCAGTCTAACTATATGTAATATCATCCAATATCTAAAACCCAGGTATAGATCAGATCAGTCTAACTATATGTAATATCATCCAATATCTAAAACCCAGGTATAGATCAGATCAGTCTAACTATATGTAATATCATCCCAATATCTAAAACCCAGGTATTGATCAGATCAGTCTAACTATATGATCAGTGACATCATCAATAAGTCCTACAGTCTTACATGCTCCAACCTGGCCTGTAGCTCCGCCCACCACCACCCAACTAGGCCTCTGATTGGCCCTAGGGCCTGTCCATCAACGCGCCGAAGGATGTCGCCGCGGCGAGGGCTCTGGTCGCCGCGGCAAGGGGTCTGGTTGCCATGGCGCCGGTTGCTAGGTTCAAAATCGGCATGGTTTTTGTCACTAAGCTGGTCGTCATGGGACGCGGTAGGGGCACGGCAACGACTCACTGTGCTCTGCCCCTGACAACGGTAACGCCAGACTGCCGACACACACACCTGGAGAGAGAAAGACGTTACTAGAATCACACACACACACACACACACACACACACACACACACACACACACACACACACGCCCCACGCAGACTCACTCTTACGGCGTTCGAACACCAGTTGCTGCAGTTTGCTGAGCGCCTCCCCGTTGACGGTGTGACTGGGGTCAGGGGTCAGGGGCAGGTCATAGAGGTCGCGGGGGTAGATAGATGGGTAGTTTAACCCCCTGCCCCTCCCCCCTCGTCCCCCGTTACTCCCCCCCCCCCCGCAGTTAGACGGACGAGGAGGATGAGCGAGGTGGAAGACATCATGGGCGTGTCCCGAGTGCCGATTGGCCAGTCCGTTCACCTCTCCTTTGGGTGTGTGTGTCCCATGGGGACAGGGGCAGGGAGGTGTGTGTGTGAGGCAGTGTGTGACGGCCCGGGCTGCCCTGCGAGTCAGTTTACGGTACAGGTGTCCGACGTATCGCAGTATTTCCTCGTAGCAGGACCCCGGCTCCTGATAGGAAGCCAGAGTGGAGGCGTTGCTGAGGTAACGGGCTCGCTGCTCGGACCTCATCAGGGCGTTCTCACGCTGCTTTGTCTCTGAGAACTGGGTTGCTATGACGACCAGGCACAGGTTCAGCATGAAGAACGAGCCCACCTGGAGAGGGAGGGACAACAAGTTACCATGACAACACACACAGAATTACCGTGACAACACACACACACACACAGAGTAAAAAGGACAACACACACACAGAGTTACCAGGACAACACACATACAGAGTTACCAGGACAACACACATACAGAGTTACCAGGACAACACACATACAGAGTTACCAGGACAACACACATACATATTCAGAACCACATTCCCGTAAAGCTTGAAGTAATATGGCTACAGGTTCATCTGCCTCACCTAAAGCCCATTCTGGTGGGAAGCTGCTATAGACCACCAAGTGCTAACAGTCAGTATCTGGATAACAGGTATATTTTCAGGCTGCCCACTCAAGAGAAAGCTTCAAACTGTAACCGGTGCCTGCAACCTGGTTCAGGTTATCAGTCAACCTACCAGGGTAGTTACAAACAGGACAGGAATGATATCATCAACATCTATTGACTTTAATAATGTTTACATATCTTTCACTACTCATCTCATATGTATTTACTGCATTCTATTCTATAATATGCTACTGTATCTAAGTCCATGCCGCTCTGTCATTGCTCGTCCATATATGTAGATATTCTTCAATTCCATTCCTTACTAGATTTGTGTGTATTGGGTATATGTTGTGAAATTGTTAGATATTACTTGTTAGATATTACTGCACTGTCGGAGCTAAAGATGATCACATCTTTACTAATGTTGCAGAAATTAGCTTTAGAGCAGTTTCCAAATCCATCGGATGTAGTGATCACAATATAGTAGCCATATCTAGGAAAACCAAAGATCCAAAGGCTGGGCCTAATATAGTGTATAAGAGGTCATACAATACGTTTTGCAGTGATTCCTATGTTGTTGATGTAAAGAATATTTGCTTGTCTGTGGTGTGTAATGAGGAGCAACCAGACGCTGCACTTGACACATTTATGAAATTGCTTATTCCAGTTACTAACTCAAACTAAGCTCCATCATTCATTGAATCAGATGGCTCACTCATCATAAAACCCACTGATATTGCCAATTACTTAAAATATTTTTTTTCATTTTTCAACAAATGCTGACACTACACATCCAAGTATATCTGACCAAATTATGAAAGACAAGCGTTGTAATTTTGAATTCCGTAAAGTGAGTGTGGAAGAAGTGAAAAAATTATTGTTGTCTATCAAAAATGACAAGCCACCTGGGTCTGACAACTTGGATGGAAAATTACTGAGGATAATAGCGGACGATATTGCCACTCCTATTTGCCATATCTTCAATCTAAGCCTACTAGAAAGTGTGTGCCCCCAGGCCTGGAGGGAAGCAAAAGTCATTCCGCTACCTAAGAATAGTAAAGCCTCCTTTACTGGCTCAAATAGCCGACCAATCAGCCTGTTACCAACCCTTAGTAAACTATTGGAAAAAAATGGTGTTTGACCAGATACAATGCTATTTTACAGTTAACGAATTGACAACAGACTTTCAGCATGCTTATAGGGAAGGACATTCAACAAGCATAGCACTGACACAAATGACTGATGATTGGAAATTGATGATAAAAAGATTGTGGGGGCTGTTTTGTTAGACTTCAGTGTGGCTTTTGACATTATCGATCATAGTCTGATGCTGGAAAAACTTATGTGTTATGGCTTTACACCCCCTGTTATATTGTGGATAAAGAGTTACCTGTCTAACAGAACACAGAGGGTGTTCTTTAATGGAAGCCTCTCCAACATAATCCAGGTAGAATCAGGAATTCCCCAGGGCAGCTGTCTAGGCCCCTTACTTTTTTTCAATCTTTACTAACGACATGCCACTGGCTTTGAGTAAAGCCTGTGTGTCTATGTATGAGGATGACTCAACACTATACACGTCAGCTACTACAGCGACTGAAATGACTGCAACACTTAACAAAGAGCTGCAGTTAGTTTCAGAATGGGTGATTAGGAATAAATTAGTCCTAAATATTTCAAAAACTAAAAGCATTGTATTTGGGACAAATCATTCACTAAACCCTAAACCTCAACTAAATCTTGTAATAAATAATGTGGATATTGATCAAGTTGAGGAGACTAAACTGCTTGGAGTAACCCAGGATTGTAAACTATCATAGTCAAAACATATTGATACAACATTAGCTAGAATGGGGAGAAGCTTTACATTCTTAACAGCACTATCAACAAGGCAGGTCCTACAGGCCCTAGTTTTGTCGCAGCTAGACTACTGTTCAGTCATGTGGTCAGGTGCCACAAAGAGGGACCTCGGAAAATTACAATTGGCTCCGAACAGGGCAGCACGGCTGGCCCTTAAATGTACATGGAGAGCTAACATTAATAATATGCATGTAAATCTCTCCTGGCTCAAAGTGGAGTAGAGATTGACTTGATCACTACTTGTTTTTGTAATAAGTGTTGACATGCTGAATGCACCGAGCTGTCTGTTTAAACTACTGGCACACAGCTCGGACACCCATGCATACCCCACAAGACATGCCACCAGAGGTCTCTTCACAGTCCCCAAGTCCAGAACACACTATGGGAGGCGCACAGTACTACATAGAGCCATGACTACATGAAGCTCTATTCCACATCAAGTAACTGATGGAAGCAGTAGAATCAGATTTAAAAAACAGATAAAAATACACCTTATGGAAGAGTGGGGACTGTGAAGCAACACAAACTCAGGCACAGACACATGATAAGACACGCACTCTACACACACGTACACATGGATGTTGTATTGTAAATATGTAGTGGAGTAGTGGCCTGAGGGAACACACTAAATGTATTGGGTAAAGTGTTATTAAATGTAATGTCATGTAATATTTTAAACTGTATATAACTGTCTTAATGTTGCTGGACCCCAGGAAGAGCAGCTGCTGCCTTGGCAGGAACTAATGGGGATCCATAATAAACCCCAGGAAGAGCAGCTGCTGCCTTGGCAGGAACTAATGGGGATCCATAATAAACCCCAGGAAGAGTAGCTGCTGCCTTGGCAGGAACTAATGGGGATCCATAATAAACCCCAGGAAGAGTAGCTGCTGCCTTGGCAGGAACTAATGGGGATCCATAATAAACCCCAGGAAGAGTATTATCCAGAGCGACTTACAGGAGCAATTGGGGTTAAGTGTCTAGCTCAAGTGCACATCAACAGATACACACGACAAGATTAATATTCATTATTCCATTGCTGATGGAAAAAACATACTAATAGGATTATTAAACATATCCAGAGAATTCATAATAGTCTGAATATTCTTTTCATGCGATATTCTAGTTGGTTTGTCTGGAGTTGAATCCAGTTGACGTGGTCTGAAAGTCATGTGATACTCACGATGATGAGGAATATAAAGTAGATGAAGTTGTAGAAGGAGTGAGCATCCATTACATAGTACATGATGTCTACCCAACCTTCCAGAGTTATCACCTAGAGAGAGAGAGGGAGGGAGAGAGATAGAGAGAGAGGGAGATGGGGAGGGAGATAGAGAGAGATAAAGGGAGAGAGAGGGAGAGGGGGAGGGAGATAGAGAGAGAGAGATAAAGGGAGAGAGAGAAGGAGCGAGAGGGAGAGGGGGAGGGAGATAGAGAGAGAGGGAGATGGGGAGGGAGAGAGAGAGAGAGAGGGAGATGGGGAGGGAGATAGAGAGAGATAAAGGGAGAGAGAGGGAGAGGGGGAGGGAGATAGAGAGAGAGATAAAGGGAGAGAGAGAAGGAGCGAGAGGGAGAGGGGGAGGGAGATAGAGAGAGAGATAAAGGGAGAGAGAGAAGGAGCGAGAGGGGGAGGGAGATAGAGAGAGAGATAAAGGGAGAGAGAGAAGGAGCGAGAGGGAGAGGGGGAGGGGGAGAGAGAGAGAGAGAGAGAACAACATAAATATTTCTAAACCACTGCAAAGTGATCACCTAAAGATAGATCAGAATCACACATTTGTTCATGACGTAGCAGGTAACAGAACCAAACTAACAGAGACAGTAATATGTATTTAGTTCAGCTCAACTTAAAGACATCAGACTAGTAGCAGGTAACAGAACCAAACTAACAGAGACAGTAATATGTATTTAGTTCAGCTCAACTTAAAGACATCAGACTAGTAGCAGGTAACAGAACCAAACTAACAGAGACAGTAATATGTATTTAGTTCAGCTCAACTTAAAGACATCAGACTAGTAGCAGGTAACAGAACCAAACTAACAGAGACAGTAATATGTATTTAGTTCAGCTCAACTTAAAGACATCAGACTAGTAGCAGGTAACAGAACCAAACTAACAGAGACAGTAATATGTATTTAGTTCAGCTCAACTTAAAGACATCAGACTAGTAGCAGGTAACAGAACCAAACTAACAGAGAAAGTAATATGTATTTAGTTCAGCTCAACTTAAAGACATCAGACTAGTAGCAGGTAACAGAACCAAACTAACAGAGACAGTAATATGTATTTAGTTCAGCTCAACTTAAAGACATCAGACTAGTAGCAGGTAACAGAACCAAACTAACAGAGACAGTAATATGTATTTAGTTCAGCTCAACTTAAAGACATCAGACTAGTAGCAGGTAACAGAACCAAACTAACAGAGACAGTAACATGTATTTAGTTCAGCTCAACTTAAAGACATCAGACTAGTAGCAGGTAACAGAACCAAACTAACAGAGACAGTAATATGTATTTAGTTCATCTCAACTTAAAGACATCAGACTAGTAGCAGGTAACAGAACCAAACTAACAGAGACAGTAACATGTATTTAGTTCAGCTCAACTTAAAGACATCAGACTAGTAGCAGGTAACAGAACCAAACTAACAGAGACAGTAATATGTATATAGTTCAGCTCAACTTAAAGACATCAGACTAGTAGCAGGTAACAGAACCAAACTAACAGAGACAGTAACATGTATTTAGTTCAGCTCAACTTAAAGACATCAGACTAGTAGCAGGTAACAGAACCAAACTAACAGAGACAGTAACATGTATATAGTTCAGCTCAACTTAAAGACATCAGACTAATAGCAGGTAACAGAACCAAACTAACAGAGACAGTAATATGTATTTAGTTCAGCTCAACTTAAAGACATCAGACTAGTAGCAGGTAACAGAACCAAACTAACAGAGACAGTAATATGTATTTAGTTCATCTCAACTTAAAGACATCAGACTAGTAGCAGGTAACAGAACCAAACTAACAGAGACAGTAATATGTATTTAGTTCAACTTAAAGACATCAGACTAGTAGCAGGTAACAGAACCAAACTAACAGAGACAGTAATATGTATTTAGTTCAGCTCAACTTAAAGACATCGGACTAGTAGCAGGTAACAGAACCAAACTAACAGAGACAGTAACATGTATTTAGTTCAGCTCAACTTAAAGACATCGGACTAGTAGCAGGTAACAGAACCAAACTAACAGAGACAGTAATATGTATTTAGTTCAGCTCAACTTAAAGACATCAGACTAGTAGCAGGTAACAGAACCAAACTAACAGAGACAGTAACATGTATTTAGTTCAGCTCAACTTAAAGACATCGGACTAGTAGCAGGTAACAGAACCAAACTAACAGAGACAGTAATATGTATTTAGTTCAGCTCAACTTAAAGACATCGGACTAGTAGCAGGTAACAGAACCAAACTAACAGAGACAGTAATATGTATTTAGTTCAGCTCAACTTAAAGACATCGGACTAGTAGCAGGTAACAGAACCAAACTAACAGAGACAGTAATATGTATTTAGTTCAGCTCAACTTAAAGACATCAGACTAGTAGCAGGTAACAGAACCAAACTAACAGAGACAGTAATATGTATTTAGTTCAGCTCAACTTAAAGACATCAGACTAGTAGCAGGTAACAGAACCAAACTAACAGAGACAGTAATATGTATTTAGTTCAGCTCAACTTAAAGACATCGGACTAGTAGCAGGTAACAGAACCAAACTAACAGAGACAGTAATATGTATTTAGTTCAGCTCAACTTAAAGACATCGGACTAGTAGCAGGTAACAGAACCAAACTAACAGAGACAGTAATATGTATTTAGTTCAGCTCAACTTAAAGACATCGGACTAGTAGCAGGTAACAGAACCAAACTAACAGAGACAGTAATATGTATTTAGTTCAGCTCAACTTAAAGACATCGGACTAGTAGCAGGTAACAGAACCAAACTAACAGAGACAGTAATATGTATTTAGTTCAGCTCAACTTAAAGACATCGGACTAGTAGCAGGTAACAGAACCAAACTAACAGAGACAGTAATATGTATTTAGTTCAGCTCAACTTAAAGACATCGGACTAGTAGCAGGTAACAGAACCAAACTAACAGAGACAGTAATATGTATTTAGTTCAGCTCAACTTAAAGACATCAGACTAGTAGCAGGTAACAGAACCAAACTAACAGAGACAGTAATATGTATTTAGTTCAACTTAAAGACATCAGACTAGTAGCAGGTAACAGAACCAAACTAACAGAGACAGTAATATGTATTTAGTTCAGCTCAACTTAAAGACATCAGACTAGTAGCAGGTAACAGAACCAAACTAACAGAGACAGTAATATGTATTTAGTTCAGCTCAACTTAAAGACATCAGACTAGTAGCAGGTAACAGAACCAAACTAACAGAGACAGTAACATGTATTTAGTTCAGCTCAACTTAAAGACATCGGACTAGTAGCAGGTAACAGAACCAAACTAACAGAGACAGTAATATGTATTTAGTTCAGCTCAACTTAAAGACATCGGACTAGTAGCAGGTAACAGAACCAAACTAACAGAGACAGTAATATGTATTTAGTTCAGCTCAACTTAAAGACATCGGACTAGTAGCAGGTAACAGAACCAAACTAACAGAGACAGTAATATGTATTTAGTTCAGCTCAACTTAAAGACATCGGACTAGTAGCAGGTAACAGAACCAAACTAACAGAGACAGTAATATGTATTTAGTTCAGCTCAACTTAAAGACATCGGACTAGTAGCAGGTAACAGAACCAAACTAACAGAGACAGTAATATGTATTTAGTTCAGCTCAACTTAAAGACATCGGACTAGTAGCAGGTAACAGAACCAAACTAACAGAGACAGTAATATGTATTTAGTTCAGCTCAACTTAAAGACATCGGACTAGTAGCAGGTAACAGAACCAAACTAACAGAGACAGTAATATGTATTTAGTTCAGCTCAACTTAAAGACATCGGACTAGTAGCAGGTAACAGAACCAAACTAACAGAGACAGTAATATGTATTTAGTTCAGCTCAACTTAAAGACATCGGACTAGTAGCAGGTAACAGAACCAAACTAACAGAGACAGTAATATGTATTTAGTTCAGCTCAACTTAAAGACATCGGACTAGTAGCAGGTAACAGAACCAAACTAACAGAGACAGTAATATGTATTTAGTTCAGCTCAACTTAAAGACATCGGACTAGTAGCAGGTAACAGAACCAAACTAACAGAGACAGTAATATGTATTTAGTTCAGCTCAACTTAAAGACATCAGACTAGTAGCAGGTAACAGAACCAAACTAACAGAGACAGTAATATGTATTTAGTTCAGCTCAACTTAAAGACATCAGACTAGTAGCAGGTAACAGAACCAAACTAACAGAGACAGTAATATGTATTTAGTTCAGCTCAACTTAAAGACATCAGACTAGTAGCAGGTAACAGAACCAAACTAACAGAGACAGTAATATGTATTTAGTTCAGCTCAACTTAAAGACATCAGACTAGTAGCAGGTAACAGAACCAAACTAACAGAGACAGTAATATGTATTTAGTTCAGCTCAACTTAAAGACATCAGACTAGTAGCAGGTAACAGAACCAAACTAACAGAGACAGTAATATGTATTTAGTTCAGCTCAACTTAAAGACATCAGACTAGTAGCAGGTAACAGAACCAAACTAACAGAGACAGTAATATGTATTTAGTTCAGCTCAACTTAAAGACATCAGACTAGTAGCAGGTAACAGAACCAAACTAACAGAGACAGTAATATGTATTTAGTTCAGCTCAACTTAAAGACATCAGACTAGTAGCAGGTAACAGAACCAAACTAACAGAGACAGTAATATGTATTTAGTTCAGCTCAACTTAAAGACATCAGACTAGTAGCAGGTAACAGAACCAAACTAACAGAGACAGTAATATGTATTTAGTTCAGCTCAACTTAAAGACATCAGACTAGTAGCAGGTAACAGAACCAAACTAACAGAGACAGTAATATGTATTTAGTTCAGCTCAACTTAAAGACATCAGACTAGTAGCAGGTAACAGAACCAAACTAACAGAGACAGTAATATGTATTTAGTTCAGCTCAACTTAAAGACATCGGACTAGTAGCAGGTAACAGAACCAAACTAACAGAGACAGTAATATGTATTTAGTTCAACTTAAAGACATCAGACTAGTAGCAGGTAACAGAACCAAACTAACAGAGACAGTAATATGTATTTAATTCAGCTCAACTTAAAGACATCAGACTAGTAGCAGGTAACAGAACCAAACAAACAGAGACAGTAATATGTATTTAGTTCAGCTCAACTTAAAGACATCAGACTAGTAGCAGGTAACAGAACCAAACTAACAGAGACAGTAATATGTATTTAGTTCAGCTCAACTTAAAGACATCAGACTAGTAGCAGGTAACAGAACCAAACTAACAGAGACAGTAATATGTATTTAATTCAGCTCAACTTAAAGACATCAGACTAGTAGCAGGTAACAGAACCAAACTAACAGAGACAGTAATATGTATTTAGTTCAGCTCAACTTAAAGACATCAGACTAGTAGCAGGTAACAGAACCAAACTAACAGAGACAGTAATATGTATTTAGTTCAGCTCAACTTAAAGACATCATACTAGTAGCAGGTAACAGAACCAAACTAACAGAGACAGTAATATGTATTTAGTTCAACTTAAAGACATCAGACTAGTAGCAGGTAACAGAACCAAACTAACAGAGACAGTAATATGTATTTAATTCAGCTCAACTTAAAGACATCAGACTAGTAGCAGGTAACAGAACCAAACTAACAGAGACAGTAATATGTATTTAGTTCAGCTCAACTTAAAGACATCAGACTAGTAGCAGGTAACAGAACCAAACTAACAGAGACAGTAATATGTATTTAGTTCAGCTCAACTTAAAGACATCAGACTAGTAGCAGGTAACAGAACCAAACTAACAGAGACAGTAATATGTATTTAGTTCAGCTCAACTTAAAGACATCAGACTAGTAGCAGGTAACAGAACCAAACTAACAGAGACAGTAATATGTATTTAGTTCAGCTCAACTTAAAGACATCAGACTAGTAGCAGGTAACAGAACCAAACTAACAGAGACAGTAATATGTATTTAGTTCAACTTAAAGACATCAGACTAGTAGCAGGTAACAGAACCAAACTAACAGAGACAGTAATATGTATTTAGTTCAGCTCAACTTAAAGACATCAGACTAGTAGCAGGTAACAGAACCAAACTAACAGAGACAGTAATATGTATTTAGTTCAGCTCAACTTAAAGACATCAGACTAGTAGCAGGTAACAGAACCAAACTAACAGAGACAGTAATATGTATTTAGTTCAGCTCAACTTAAAGACATCAGACTAGTAGCAGGTAACAGAACCAAACTAACAGAGACAGTAATATTTATTTAGTTCAGCTCAACTTAAAGACATCAGACTAGTAGCAGGTAACAGAACCAAACTAACAGAGACAGTAATATGTATTTAGTTCAGCTCAACTTAAAGACATCGGACTAGTAGCAGGTAACAGAACCAAACTAACAGAGACAGTAACATGTATTTAGTTCAACTCAACTTAAAGACATCAGACTAGTAGCAGGTAACAGAACCAAACTAACAGAGACAGTAATATGTATTTAGTTCAGCTCAACTTAAAGACATCGGACTAGTAGCAGGTAACAGAACCAAACTAACAGAGACAGTAATATGTATTTAGTTCAGCTCAACTTAAAGACATCGGACTAGTAGCAGGTAACAGAACCAAACTAACAGAGACAGTAATATGTATTTAGTTCAGCTCAACTTAAAGACATCGGACTAGTAGCAGGTAACAGAACCAAACTAACAGAGACAGTAATATGTATTTAGTTCAACTTAAAGACATCAGACTAGTAGCAGGTAACAGAACCAAACTAACAGAGACAGTAATATGTATTTAGTTCAGCTCAACTTAAAGACATCGAACTAGTAGCAGGTAACAGAACCAAACTAACAGAGACAGTAACATGTATTTAGTTCAACTCAACTTAAAGACATCAGACTAGTAGCAGGTAACAGAACCAAACTAACAGAGACAGTAATATGTATTTAGTTCAGCTCAACTTAAAGACATCGGACTAGTAGCAGGTAACAGAACCAAACTAACAGAGACAGTAACATGTATTTAGTTCAACTCAACTTAAAGACATCAGACTAGTAGCAGGTAACAGAACCAAACTAACAGAGACAGTAATATGTATTTAGTTCAGCTCAACTTAAAGACATCGGACTAGTAGCAGGTAACAGAACCAAACTAACAGAGACAGTAATATGTATTTAGTTCAGCTCAACTTAAAGACATCGGACTAGTAGCAGGTAACAGAACCAAACTAACAGAGACAGTAATATGTATTTAGTTCAGCTCAACTTAAAGACATCAGACTAGTAGCAGGTAACAGAACCAAACTAACAGAGACAGTAATATGTATTTAGTTCAGCTCAACTTAAAGACATCAGACTAGTAGCAGGTAACAGAACCAAACTAACAGAGACAGTAATATGTATTTAGTTCAACTTAAAGACATCAGACTAGTAGCAGGTAACAGAACCAAACTAACAGAGACAGTAATATGTATTTAGTTCAGCTCAACTTAAAGACATCAGACTAGTAGCAGGTAACAGAACCAAACTAACAGAGACAGTAATATGTATTTAGTTCAGCTCAACTTAAAGACATCAGACAGGTGGCAGGTAACAGAACCAAACTAACAGAGACAGTAATATGTATTTAGTTCAGCTCAACTTAAAGACATCAGACTAGTAGCAGGTAACAGAACCAAACTAACAGAGACAGTAATATTTATTTAGTTCAGCTCAACTTAAAGACATCAGACTAGTAGCAGGTAACAGAACCAAACTAACAGAGACAGTAATATGTATTTAGTTCAGCTCAACTTAAAGACATCGGACTAGTAGCAGGTAACAGAACCAAACTAACAGAGACAGTAACATGTATTTAGTTCAACTCAACTTAAAGACATCAGACTAGTAGCAGGTAACAGAACCAAACTAACAGAGACAGTAATATGTATTTAGTTCAGCTCAACTTAAAGACATCGGACTAGTAGCAGGTAACAGAACCAAACTAACAGAGACAGTAATATGTATTTAGTTCAGCTCAACTTAAAGACATCGGACTAGTAGCAGGTAACAGAACCAAACTAACAGAGACAGTAATATGTATTTAGTTCAGCTCAACTTAAAGACATCGGACTAGTAGCAGGTAACAGAACCAAACTAACAGAGACAGTAATATGTATTTAGTTCAACTTAAAGACATCAGACTAGTAGCAGGTAACAGAACCAAACTAACAGAGACAGTAATATGTATTTAGTTCAGCTCAACTTAAAGACATCGAACTAGTAGCAGGTAACAGAACCAAACTAACAGAGACAGTAACATGTATTTAGTTCAACTCAACTTAAAGACATCAGACTAGTAGCAGGTAACAGAACCAAACTAACAGAGACAGTAATATGTATTTAGTTCAGCTCAACTTAAAGACATCGGACTAGTAGCAGGTAACAGAACCAAACTAACAGAGACAGTAACATGTATTTAGTTCAACTCAACTTAAAGACATCAGACTAGTAGCAGGTAACAGAACCAAACTAACAGAGACAGTAATATGTATTTAGTTCAGCTCAACTTAAAGACATCGGACTAGTAGCAGGTAACAGAACCAAACTAACAGAGACAGTAATATGTATTTAGTTCAGCTCAACTTAAAGACATCGGACTAGTAGCAGGTAACAGAACCAAACTAACAGAGACAGTAATATGTATTTAGTTCAGCTCAACTTAAAGACATCAGACTAGTAGCAGGTAACAGAACCAAACTAACAGAGACATTAATATGTATTTAGTTCAGCTCAACTTAAAGACATCAGACTAGTAGCAGGTAACAGAACCAAACTAACAGAGACAGTAATATGTATTTAGTGTCAACTTAAAGACATCAGACTAGTAGCAGGTAACAGAACCAAACTAACAGAGACAGTAATATGTATTTAGTTCAGCTCAACTTAAAGACATCAGACTAGTAGCAGGTAACAGAACCAAACTAACAGAGACAGTAATATGTATTTAGTTCAGCTCAACTTAAAGACATCAGACTAGTAGCAGGTAACAGAACCAAACTAACAGAGACAGTAATATGTATTTAGTTCAGCTCAACTTAAAGACATCAGACTAGTAGCAGGTAACAGAACCAAACTAACAGAGACAGTAATATGTATTTAGTTCAGCTCAACTTAAAGACATCAGACTAGTAGCAGGTAACAGAACCAAACTAACAGAGACAGTAATATGTATTTAGTTCAACTTAAAGACATCAGACTAGTAGCAGGTAACAGAACCAAACTAACAGAGACAGTAAAATGTATTTAGTTCAGCTCAACTTAAAGACATCAGACTAGTAGCAGGTAACAGAACCAAACTAACAGAGACAGTAATATGTATTTAGTTCAGCTCAACTTAAAGACATCAGACTAGTAGCAGGTAACAGAACCAAACTAACAGAGACAGTAATATGTATTTAGTTCAGCTCAACTTAAAGACATCAGACTAGTAGCGGGTAACAGAACCAAACTAACAGAGACAGTAATATGTATTTAGTTCAGCTCAACTTAAAGACATCAGACTAGTAGCAGGTAACAGAACCAAACTAACAGAGACAGTAATATGTATTTAGTTCAGCTCAACTTAAAGACATCGGACTAGTAGCAGGTAACAGAACCAAACTAACAGAGACAGTAACATGTATTTAGTTCAACTCCAACTTAAAGACATCAGACTAGTAGCAGGTAACAGAACCAAACTAACAGAGACAGTAACATGTATTTAGTTCAGCTCAACTTAAAGACATCAGACTAGTAGCAGGTAACAGAACCAAACTAACAGAGACAGTAATATGTATTTAGTTCAGCTCAACTTAAAGACATCAGACTAGTAGCAGGTAACAGAACCAAACTAACAGAGACAGTAATATGTATTTAGTTCAACTTAAAGACATCAGACTAGTAGCAGGTAACAGAACCAAACTAACAGAGACAGTAATATGTATTTAGTTCAGCTCAACTTAAAGACATCAGACTAGTAGCAGGTAACAGAACCAAACTAACAGAGACAGTAATATGTATTTAGTTCAGCTCAACTTAAAGACATCAGACTAGTAGCAGGTAACAGAACCAAACTAACAGAGACAGTAATATGTATTTAGTTCAGCTCAACTTAAAGACATCAGACTAGTAGCAGGTAACAGAACCAAACTAACAGAGACAGTAATATGTATTTAGTTCAGCTCAACTTAAAGACATCAGACTAGTAGCAGGTAACAGAACCAAACTAACAGAGACAGTAATATGTATTTAGTTCAGCTCAACTTAAAGACATCGGACTAGTAGCAGGTAACAGAACCAAACTAACAGAGACAGTAACATGTATTTAGTTCAACTCAACTTAAAGACATCAGACTAGTAGCAGGTAACAGAACCAAACTAACAGAGACAGTAACATGTATTTAGTTCAGCTCAACTTAAAGACATCGGACTAGTAGCAGGTAACAGAACCAAACTAACAGAGACAGTAACATGTATTTAGTTCAACTCAACTTAAAGACATCAGACTAGTAGCAGGTAACAGAACCAAACTAACAGAGACAGTAACATGTATTTAGTTCAGCTCAACTTAAAGACATCAGACTAGTAGCAGGTAACAGAACCAAACTAACAGAGACAGTAATATGTATTTAGTTCAGCTCAACTTAAAGACATCAGACTAGTAGCAGGTAACAGAACCAAACTAACAGAGACAGTAATATGTATTTAGTTCAACTTAAAGACATCAGACTAGTAGCAGGTAACAGAACCAAACTAACAGAGACAGTAATATGTATTTAGTTCAGCTCAACTTAAAGACATCAGACTAGTAGCAGGTAACAGAACCAAACTAACAGAGACAGTAATATGTATTTAGTTCAGCTCAACTTAAAGACATCAGACTAGTAGCAGGTAACAGAACCAAACTAACAGAGACAGTAATATGTATTTAGTTCAGCTCAACTTAAAGACATCAGACTAGTAGCAGGTAACAGAACCAAACTAACAGAGACAGTAATATGTATTTAGTTCAGCTCAACTTAAAGACATCAGACTAGTAGCAGGTAACAGAACCAAACTAACAGAGACAGTAATATGTATTTAGTTCAGCTCAACTTAAAGACATCGGACTAGTAGCAGGTAACAGAACCAAACTAACAGAGACAGTAACATGTATTTAGTTCAACTCAACTTAAAGACATCAGACTAGTAGCAGGTAACAGAACCAAACTAACAGAGACAGTAATATGTATTTAGTTCAGCTCAACTTAAAGACATCGGACTAGTAGCAGGTAACAGAACCAAACTAACAGAGACAGTAATATGTATTTAGTTCAGCTCAACTTAAAGACATCGGACTAGTAGCAGGTAACAGAACCAAACTAACAGAGACAGTAATATGTATTTAGTTCAGCTCAACTTAAAGACATCAGACTAGTAGCAGGTAACAGAACCAAACTAACAGAGACAGTAATATGTATTTAGTTCAGCTCAACTTAAAGACATCAGACTAGTAGCAGGTAACAGAACCAAACTAACAGAGACAGTAATATGTATTTAGTTCAACTTAAAGACATCAGACTAGTAGCAGGTAACAGAACCAAACTAACAGAGACAGTAATATGTATTTAGTTCAGCTCAACTTAAAGACATCAGACTAGTAGCAGGTAACAGAACCAAACTAACAGAGACAGTAATATGTATTTAGTTCAGCTCAACTTAAAGACATCAGACTAGTAGCAGGTAACAGAACCAAACTAACAGAGACAGTAATATGTATTTAGTTCAGCTCAACTTAAAGACATCAGACTAGTAGCAGGTAACAGAACCAAACTAACAGAGACAGTAATATGTATTTAGTTCAGCTCAACTTAAAGACATCAGACTAGTAGCAGGTAACAGAACCAAACTAACAGAGACAGTAATATGTATTTAGTTCAGCTCAACTTAAAGACATCGGACTAGTAGCAGGTAACAGAACCAAACTAACAGAGACAGTAACATGTATTTAGTTCAACTCAACTTAAAGACATCAGACTATTAGCAGGTAACAGAACCAAACTAACAGAGACAGTAATATGTATTTAGTTCAGCTCAACTTAAAGACATCGGACTAGTAGCAGGTAACAGAACCAAACTAACAGAGACAGTAATATGTATTTAGTTCAGCTCAACTTAAAGACATCGGACTAGTAGCAGGTAACAGAACCAAACTAACAGAGACAGTAATATGTATTTAGTTCAGCTCAACTTAAAGACATCGGACTAGTAGCAGGTAACAGAACCAAACTAACAGAGACAGTAATATGTATTTAGTTCAGCTCAACTTAAAGACATCAGACTAGTAGCAGGTAACAGAACCAAACTAACAGAGACAGTAATATGTATTTAGTTCAGCTCAACTTAAAGACATCGGACTAGTAGCAGGTAACAGAACCAAACTAACAGAGACAGTAACATGTATTTAGTTCAGCTCAACTTAAAGACATCAGACTAGTAGCAGGTAACAGAACCAAACTAACAGAGACAGTAATATGTATTTAGTTCAGCTCAACTTAAAGACATCGGACTAGTAGCAGGTAACAGAACCAAACTAACAGAGACAGTAATATGTATTTAGTTCAGCTCAACTTAAAGACATCGGACTAGTAGCAGGTAACAGAACCAAACTAACAGAGACAGTAATATGTATTTAGTTCAGCTCAACTTAAAGACATCAGACTAGTAGCAGGTAACAGAACCAAACTAACAGAGACAGTAATATGTATTTAGTTCAGCTCAACTTAAAGACATCGGACTAGTAGCAGGTAACAGAACCAAACTAACAGAGACAGTAACATGTATTTAGTTCAACTCAACTTAAAGACATCAGACTAGTAGCAGGTAACAGAACCAAACTAACAGAGACAGTAATATGTATTTAGTTCAGCTCAACTTAAAGACATCGGACTAGTAGCAGGTAACAGAACCAAACTAACAGAGACAGTAATATGTATTTAGTTCAGCTCAACTTAAAGACATCAGACTAGTAGCAGGTAACAGAACCAAACTAACAGAGACAGTAATATGTATTTAGTTCAGCTCAACTTAAAGACATCAGACTAGTAGCAGGTAACAGAACCAAACTAACAGAGACAGTAATATGTATTTAGTTCAGCTCAACTTAAAGACATCAGACTAGTAGCAGGTAACAGAACCAAACTAACAGAGACAGTAATATGTATTTAGTTCAGCTCAACTTAAAGACATCGGACTAGTAGCAGGTAACAGAACCAAACTAACAGAGACAGTAATATGTATTTAGTTCAGCTCAACTTAAAGACATCGGACTAGTAGCAGGTAACAGAACCAAACTAACAGAGACAGTAACATGTATTTAGTTCAACTCAACTTAAAGACATCAGACTAGTAGCAGGTAACAGAACCAAACTAACAGAGACAGTAATATGTATTTAGTTCAGCTCAACTTAAAGACATCGGACTAGTAGCAGGTAACAGAACCAAACTAACAGAGACAGTAACATGTATTTAGTTCAACTCAACTTAAAGACATCAGACTAGTAGCAGGTAACAGAACCAAACTAACAGAGACAGTAACATGTATTTAGTTCAGCTCAACTTAAAGACATCAGACTAGTAGCAGGTAACAGAACCAAACTAACAGAGACAGTAATATGTATTTAGTTCAGCTCAACTTAAAGACATCAGACTAGTAGCAGGTAACAGAACCAAACTAACAGAGACAGTAATATGTATTTAGTTCAACTTAAAGACATCAGACTAGTAGCAGGTAACAGAACCAAACTAACAGAGACAGTAATATGTATTTAGTTCAGCTCAACTTAAAGACATCAGACTAGTAGCAGGTAACAGAACCAAACTAACAGAGACAGTAATATGTATTTAGTTCAGCTCAACTTAAAGACATCAGACTAGTAGCAGGTAACAGAACCAAACTAACAGAGACAGTAATATGTATTTAGTTCAGCTCAACTTAAAGACATCAGACTAGTAGCAGGTAACAGAACCAAACTAACAGAGACAGTAATATGTATTTAGTTCAGCTCAACTTAAAGACATCGGACTAGTAGCAGGTAACAGAACCAAACTAACAGAGACAGTAATATGTATTTAGTTCAGCTCAACTTAAAGACATCAGACTAGTAGCAGGTAACAGAACCAAACTAACAGAGACAGTAATATGTATTTAGTTCAGCTCAACTTAAAGACATCGGACTAGTAGCAGGTAACAGAACCAAACTAACAGAGACAGTAACATGTATTTAGTTCAACTCAACTTAAAGACATCAGACTAGAAGCAGGTAACAGAACCAAACTAACAGAGACAGTAATATGTATTTAGTTCAGCTCAACTTAAAGACATCGGACTAGTAGCAGGTAACAGAACCAAACTAACAGAGACAGTAACATGTATTTAGTTCAACTCAACTTAAAGACATCAGACTAGTAGCAGGTAACAGAACCAAACTAACAGAGACAGTAATATGTATTTATTTCAGCTCAACTTAAAGACATCGGACTAGTAGCAGGTAACAGAACCAAACTAACAGAGACAGTAATATGTATTTAGTTCAGCTCAACTTAAAGACATCGGACTAGTAGCAGGTAACAGAACCAAACTAACAGAGACAGTAATATGTATTTAGTTCAGCTCAACTTAAAGACATCAGACTAGTAGCAGGTAACAGAACCAAACTAACAGAGACAGTAATATGTATTTAGTTCAGCTCAACTTAAAGACATCAGACTAGTAGCAGGTAACAGAACCAAACTAACAGAGACAGTAATATGTATTTAGTTCAACTTAAAGACATCAGACTAGTAGCAGGTAACAGAACCAAACTAACAGAGACAGTAATATGTATTTAGTTCAGCTCAACTTAAAGACATCAGACTAGTAGCAGGTAACAGAACCAAACTAACAGAGACAGTAATATGTATTTAGTTCAGCTCAACTTAAAGACATCAGACTAGTAGCAGGTAACAGAACCAAACTAACAGAGACAGTAATATGTATTTAGTTCAGCTCAACTTAAAGACATCAGACTAGTAGCAGGTAACAGAACCAAACTAACAGAGACAGTAATATGTATTTAGTTCAGCTCAACTTAAAGACATCAGACTAGTAGCAGGTAACAGAACCAAACTAACAGAGACAGTAATATGTATTTAGTTCAGCTCAACTTAAAGACATCGGACTAGTAGCAGGTAACAGAACCAAACTAACAGAGACAGTAACATGTATTTAGTTCAACTCAACTTAAAGACATCAGACTAGTAGCAGGTAACAGAACCAAACTAACAGAGACAGTAATATGTATTTAGTTCAGCTCAACTTAAAGACATCGGACTAGTAGCAGGTAACAGAACCAAACTAACAGAGACAGTAATATGTATTTAGTTCAGCTCAACTTAAAGACATCGGACTAGTAGCAGGTAACAGAACCAAACTAACAGAGACAGTAATATGTATTTAGTTCAGCTCAACTTAAAGACATCAGACTAGTAGCAGGTAACAGAACCAAACTAACAGAGACAGTAATATGTATTTAGTTCAGCTCAACTTAAAGACATCGGACTAGTAGCAGGTAACAGAACCAAACTAACAGAGACAGTAATATGTATTTAGTTCAGCTCAACTTAAAGACATCAGACTAGTAGCAGGTAACAGAACCAAACTAACAGAGACAGTAATATGTATTTAGTTCAGCTCAACTTAAAGACATCAGACTAGTAG
>NW_025534046.1:277500-285000 GCF_020615455.1 Coregonus clupeaformis
TAGTCATTGGCTACTCCATTACCAGAACACAGCTCTGACTAATGGAAAACCCTAGTCACTGGCGACTCCATTACCAGAACACAGCTCTGACTAATGGAAAACCCTAGTCATTGGCGACTCCATTACCAGAACACAGCTCTGCCAGATGGAAAACCCTAGTCACTGGCGACTCCATTACCAGAACACAGCTCTGACTATTGGAAAACCCCTAGTCATTGGCGATTCCATTACCAGAACACAGCTCTGACTAATGGAAAACCCTAGTCACTGGCGACTCCATTACCAGAACACAGCTCTGACTAATGGAAAACCCTAGTCATTGGCGACTCCATTACCAGAACACAGCTCTGCCAGATGGAAAACCCTAGTCATTGGCGACTCCATTACCAGAACACAGCTCTGACTAATGGAAAACCCTAGTCATTGGCGATTCCATTACCAGAACACAGCTCTGACTAATGGAAAACCCTAGTCATTGGCGACTCCATTACCAGAACACAGCTCTGACTAATGGAAAACCCTAGTCATTGGCGACTCCATTACCAGAACACAGCTCTGACTAATGGAAAACCCTAGTCATTGGCGACTCCATTACCAGAACACAGCTCTGCCAGATGGAAAACCCTAGTCATTGGCGACTCCATTACCAGAACACAGCTCTGACTAATGGAAAACCCTAGTCATTGGCGATTCCATTACCAGAACACAGCTCTGACTAATGGAAAACCCTAGTCATTGGCGACTCCATTACCAGAACACAGCTCTGACTAATGGAAAACCCTAGTCATTGGCGATTCCATTACCAGAACACAGCTCTGCCAGATTGAAAACCCTAGTCACTGGCGATTCCATTACCAGAACACAGCTCTGACTAATGGAAAACCCTAGTCATTGGTGACTCCATTACCAGAACACAGCTCTGACTAATGGAAAACCCTAGTCACTGGCGATTCCATTACCAGAACACAGCTCTGACTAATGGAAAACCCTAGTCATTGGCGACTCCATTACCAGAACACAGCTCTGACTAATGGAAAACCCTAGTCGTTGGCGACTCCATTACCAGAACACAGCTCTGACTAATGGAAAACCCTAGTCATTGGCGACTCCATTACCAGAACACAGCTCTGACTAATGGAAAACCCTAGTCATTGGCGATTCCATTACCAGAACACAGCTCTGACTAATGGAAAACCCTAGTCATTGGCGACTCCATTACCAGAACACAGCTCTGACTAATGGAAACCCTAGTCATTGGCGATTCCATTACCAGAACACAGCTCTGACTAATGGAAAACCCTAGTCATTAGCGCATTCCATTACCAGAACACAGCTCTGACTAATGGAAAACCCTAGTCATTGGCGACTCCATTACCAGAACACAGCTCTGACTAATGGAAAACCCTAGTCATTGGCGATTCCATTACCAGAACACAGCTCTGCCAGATGGAAAACCCTAGTCATTGGCTACTCCATTACCAGAACACAGCTCTGACTAATGGAAAACCCTAGTCATTGGCGACTCCATTACCAGAACACAGCTCTGCCAGATGGAAAACCCTAGTCATTGGCGATTCCATTACCAGAACACAGCTCTGACTAATGGAAAACCCTAGTCATTGGCGACTCCATTACCAGAACACAGCTCTGCCAGATGGAAAACCCTAGTCATTGGCGATTCCATTACCAGAACACAGCTCTGCCAGATGGAAAACCCTAGTCACTGGCGATTCCATTACCAGAACACAGCTCTGCCAGATTGAAAACCCTAGTCATTGGCGATTCCATTACCAGAACACAGCTCTGCCAGATGGAAAACCCTAGTCATTGGCGATTCCATTACCAGAACACAGCTCTGCCAGATGGAAAACCCTAGTCATTGGCGACTCCATTACCAGAACACAGCTCTGACTAATGGAAAACCCTAGTCATTGGCGATTCCATTACCAGAACACAGCTCTGACTAATGGAAAACCCTAGTCACTGGCGACTCCATTACCAGAACACAGCTTCGCCAGATGGAAAACCCTAGTCACTGGCGACTCCATTACCAGAACACAGCTCTGACTAATGGAAAACCCTAGTCACTGGCGACTCCATTACCAGAACACAGCTCTGACTAATGGAAAACCCTAGTCATTGGAGACTCCATTACCAGAACACAGCTCTGACTAATGGAAAACCCTAGTCATTGGCTACTCCATTACCAGAACACAGCTCTGACTAATGGAAAACCCTAGTCATTGGCGACTCCATTACCAGAACACAGCTCTGACTAATGGAAAACCCTAGTCACTGACGATTCCAAACCCGCAATATTAGACTTATAAAGATTCATCCAGCGATCATACATTGTTTACCAGGGGGCAGGGCTTCCGACACAAAGGTTCATCTGAAAATTGTGCTGTCTGAGTAATTGTCTCTGGCCCCGCCCAGTTAGGGGGAGGAGTGATGAGCTCTACAGCAGTAATTGTCTCTGGCCCCACCCAGTTAGGGGGAGTGGTGAGCTCTACAGCACCAATTGTCTCTGGCCCCTCCCAGTTAGGGGGAGGAGTGATGAGCTCTACAGCAGTAATAGAATTTAGATAGAATTTGTAGATAATTGGCCCTCTTTCTGGGACTCACCGACAAACAGGACCAAGCCTGACCTGCTGAGGAGTGACGGACTCCATCCTAGCTGGAGGGGTGCTACAGGACCAAGCCTGACCTGCTGAGGAGTGACGGACTCCATCCTAGATGGAGGGGTGCTACAGACCAAGCCTGGCCTGCTGAGGAGTGATGGACTCCATCCTAGCTGGAGGGGTGCTACAGGACCAAGCCTGGCCTGCTGAGGAGTGATGGACTCCAGCCTAGCTGGAGGAGTGCTCAGGACCAAGCCTGGCCTGCTGAGGAGTGATGGACTCCATCCTAGCTGGAGGGGTGCTACAGGACCAAGCCTGGCCTGCTGAGGAGTGATGGACTCCATCCTAGCTGGAGGGGTGCTACAGGACCAAGCCTGGCCTGCTGAGGAGTGATGGACTCCATCCTAGCTGGAGGGGTGCTACAGGACCAAGCCTGGCCTGCTGAGGAGTGATGGACTCCATCCTAGCTGGAGGGGTGCTACAGGACCAAGCCTGGCCTGCTGAGGAGTGATGGACTCCATCCTAGCTGGAGGGGTGTTACAGGACCAAGCCTGGCCTGCTGAGGAGTGATGGACTCCATCCTAGCTGGAGGGGTGCTACAGGACCAAGCCTGGCCTGCTGAGGAGTGATGGACTCCATCCTAGCTGGAGGGGTGCTACAGGACCAAGCCTGGCCTGCTGAGGAGTGATGGACTCCATCCTAGCTGGAGGGGTGTTACAGGACCAAGCCTGGCCTGCTGAGGAGTGATGGACTCCATCCTAGCTGGAGGGGGTGCTACAGGACCAAGCCTGGCCTGCTGAGGAGTGATGGACTCCATCCTAGCTGGAGGGGTGCTACAGGACCAAGCCTGGCCTGCTGAGGAGTGATGGACTCCATCCTAGCTGGAGGGGTGCTACAGGACCAACCCTGGCCTGCTGAGGAGTGACGGACTCCATCCTAGCTGGAGGGGTGCTCTCATCTTATCTACCAACATAGACAGGGCTCTAACTCCTCTAGCTCCACAATGAGACAGGGTGCAGGCCAGGCAGCAGGCTGTTAGCCAGCCTGCCAGCTTAGTGGAGTCTGCCACTAGCACAGTCAGTTTAGTCAGCTCAGCTATTCCCGTTGAGACCGTGTCTGTGCCTCGATCTAGGTCAGGCAAAAACTAAACATGGCGATGTTTGCCTTAGCAACATCACTGGAATAAAGACCTCCTCCATTCCAGTCATTATTGAAAGAGATTGTGATATCGCACATCTCAAAGTAAGGCTACTTAATGTTAGATCCCTCACTTCCAAGGCAGTCACAGTCAATGAACTAATCACTGATCATAATCTTGATGTGACTGGCCTGACTGAAACATGGCTCAAGCCTGATGAATTGACTGTGTTGAATGAGGCCTCTCCTCCTGATTACACTAGTGACCATATCCCCCTCGCATCCCGCAAAGGGGGAGGTGTTGCTAACATTTACGACAGCAAATTTCAATTCATAAAAAAATACATTAACTACATTTTCATCTTTTGAGCTTCTAGACATGAAATCTATGCAGCCTACTCAATCCCTTTTTCTAGCTTCTGTTTACAGGCCTCCTGGGCCGAATACCCTCACTGAGTTCCCTGAATTCCTATCGGACCTTGTAGTCGCGGCAGATAATATTCACATTTTTGGTGACTTCAATATTCACATGGAGAGGTCCAGAGAGCCACTCCTAAATGCTTTCGGAGCAATCGTCGACCTAGATGCAGTCGCACCACTAAAAAAAAATAAAAAACGTCACAAGAAACTACCTCCCTGGTCTACAGAAAAATACCAGAGAATTGGAGAAGGAAATGGCGCTCCAGCAAAGGAAGTCTTCCGACTGGCTTGGAAAGAAAGTACAGAGCGAAGGAAAGGACAATATCGAAGAGCCATCACTGCTGCTCGATCAGCCTACTTTTCCAACCTGATTGAGGAGAAGAAAAAATAACTTTGACCTGGATAACATTTTAAAAAAAATACTAAATCGGTCTGTATCGAATATCCCAGTCCTCTCAAACATTTTAGAAAGAGCTGTTGCTCAGCAAATCACTGCCTTCCTGAAGACAAATAAAGTATACGAAACGCTTCAGTCTAGTTTTAGACCCCATCATAGCACTGAGACCGCACTCTTGAAGATGGTAAATGACCTTTTAATGGCGTCAGACCAAGGCTCTGCATCTGTCCTCTTGTTCCTAGAGATTAGTGCCGCTTTCGACAACATCCATCACCATATTGTTTTGGAGAGATTGGAAACCTTAATTGGTCCACGCGGACAAGTTCTTTCCTGGTTTAGATCTTATCTGTCGGAAAGATATCAGTTTGTCTCTGTGGATGGTTTGTCCTCTGACAAATCAATGGTAAGTTTCGGTGTTCCTCAAGGTTCCGTTTTAGGACCACTATTGTTTTCACTATATATTTTACCTCTTGGTGATGTCATTCGGAAACCCAATGTCAACTTTCACTGCTATGCGGACGACACACAGCTGTACAATTCAATGAAATATGGTGAAGCCCCAAAATGGCCGACCCTGTGTTTCAGACATAAGGAAGTGGATGTTTACCTTTTAAAACTCGGACAAAACAGAGATGCTAGTTCTAGGTTCCAAGAAACAAAGAGATCTGCTGTTGGATCTGACAATGAATCTCGATGGTTGAACAGTCGTCTCAAATAAAACTGTGAAGGACCTCGACGTTACTCTGGACCCTGATCTCTCTTTTGACGAACATATCAAGAATATTTACATTTTTGTAACATTGCAAAAATCAGAAACATTTGCTCTACTCTCCTGCACTAAATACGGCTGCTAGAATTTTGACTAGAACCATGTGATCATATTACTCCAGTGCTAGCCTCTCTCCACTGGCTTCCTGTTAAGGCTAGGGCTGATTTCAAGGTTTTACTGCTAACCTACAAAGCATTACATGGGCTTGCTCCTACCTATCTCTCTGATTTGGTCCTGCCGTACATACCTACACGTACGCTACGGTCACAAGACGCAGGCCTCCTTGTTGTCCCTAGAATTTCTAAGCAAACAGCTGGAGGCAGGGCTTTCTCCTATAGAGCTCAATTTTTATGGAATGGTCTGCCTATCCATGTGAGAGACGCAGACTCGGTCTCAACCTTTAAGTCTTTACTGAAGACATTTACATTTTAGTCATTTAGCAGACGCTCTTATCCAGAGCGACTTACAGTTAGTGAATACATATATATATATTTTTTATACTTGCCCCCCTGTGGGAATCGAACCCACAACCCTGGCGTTGCAAACGCCATGCTCTATCAACTGAGCTACATCCCTGCCGGCCATTCCCTCCCCTACCCTGGACGACGCTGGGCCAATTGTGCGCCGCCCCATGGGTCTCCCGGTCGCGGCCGGCTGCGACAGAGCCTGGATTCGAACCAGGATCTCTAGTGGCACAGTTAGCACTGCGATGCCTTAGACCACTGCGCCACTCAGGAGCTACAAGACTCATCTCTTCAGTAGGTCCTATGATTGAGTGTAGTCTGGCCCAGTGGTGTGAAGGTGAACGGCAAGGCACGGTGACGAAAGGTGACGAACCGCCCTTGCTGTCTCTGCCTGGCCGGCTCCCCTCTCTCCACTGGGATTCTCTGCCTGGCCGGCTCCCCTCTCTCCACTGGGATTCTCTGCCTGGCCGGCTCCCCTCTCTCCACTGGGATTCTCTGCCTGGCCGGCTCCCCTCTCTCCACTGGGATTCTCTGCCTGGCCGGCTCCCCTCTCTCCACTGGGATTCTCTGCCTCTGACCCTGTTACGGGGGCTGTTACACTGGCCTGCTCGCGCTCTTCCATCCTTCCTGTCTTTAGGCTCGTGCGGTGGGGCTCAGTGTGTCAGTGTGTTACGTTGTGTACAATGGGGAAAAAAAGTATTTAGTCAGCCACCAATTGTGCAAGTTCTCCCACTTAAAAAGATGAGAGAGGCCTGTAATTTCCATCATAGGTACACGTCAACTATGACAGACAAATTGAGAAAAGAAAATCCAGAAAATCACATTGTAGGATTTTTAATGAATTTATTTGCAAATTATGGTGGAAAATAAGTATTTGGTCAATAACAAAAGTTTCTCAATACTTTGTTATATACCCTTTCTTGGCAATGACACAGGTCAAACGTTTTCTGTAAGTCTTCACAAGGTTTTCACACACTGTTGCTGGTATTTTGGCCCATTCCTCCATGCAGATCTCCTCTAGAGCAGTGATGTTTTGGGGCTGTCGCTGGGCAACACAGACTTTCAACTCCCTCCAAAGATTTTCTATGGGGTTGAGATCTGGAGACTGGCTAGGCCACTCCAGGACCTTGAAATGCTTCTTACGAAGCCACTCCTTCGTTGCCCGGGCGGTGTGTTTGGGATCATTGTCATGCTGAAAGACCCAGCTACGTTTCATCTTCAATGCCCTTGCTGATGGAAGGAGGTTTTCAATCAAAAATCAAAATCTCACGATACATGGCCCCATTCATTCTTTCTTTTACACGGATCAGTCGTCCTGGTCCCTTTGCAGAAAAGCAGCCCCAAAGCATGATGTTTCCACCCCCATGCTTCACAGTAGTTATGGTGTTCTTTGGATGCAACTCAGCATTCTTTGTCCTCCAAACACGACGAGTTGAGTTTTTACCAAAAAGTTCTATTTTGGTTTCATCTGACCATATGACATTCTCCTAATCCTCTTCTGGATCATCCAAATGCACTCTAGCACACTTCAGACGGGCCTGGACATGTACTGGCTTAAGCAGGGGGACACGTCTGGCACTGCAGGATTTGAGTCCCTGGTGGCGTAGTGTGTTACTGATGGTAGGCTTTGTTACTTTGGTCCCAGCTCTCTGCAGGTCATTCACTAGGTCCCCCGTGTGGTTCTGGGATTTT
>NW_025534046.1:287500-294974 GCF_020615455.1 Coregonus clupeaformis
ACACACCAGATAACAGATACACACCAGATAACAGATACACACCAGATAACAGATACACACCAGATACACACCAGATAACAGATACACACCAGATAACAGATACACACCAGATAACAGATACACACCAGATAACAGATACACACCAGATACACACCAGATAACAGATACACACCAGATACACACCAGATAACAGATACACACCAGATACACACCAGATACACACCAGATAACAGATACACACCAGATACACACCAGATACACACCAGATAACAGATACACCAGATAACAGATACACACCAGATACACACCAGATACACACCAGATAACAGATACACACCAGATACACACAGATACACACCAGATAACAGATACACACCAGATACACAGATAACAGATACACAGATACACACCAGATACACACAGATACACCAGATAACAGATACACACCAGATACAACCATACAACCAGATAACAGATACACACCAGATACACACCAGATACACACCAGATAACAGATACACACCAGATAACAGATACACACCAGATACACACCAGATACACACCAGATAACAGATACACACCAGATAACAGATACACACCAGATTCACACCAGATAACAGATACACACCAGATACACCAGATACACACCAGATACACACCAGATACACACCAGATACACCAGATACAGATACACACCAGATAACAGATACACACAGATACACACCAGATAACACCAGATAACAGATACACACCAGATAACAGATACACACCAGATTCACACCAGATAACAGATACACACAGATACACCAGATACACACCAGATACACACAGATACACATAGATAACCAGATACACCAGATACACACCAGATACAACAGATACACACCAGATACACACCAGATAACAGATACACACCAGATAACAGATACACACCAGATAACAGATACACCAGATACACCAGATACACCAGATACACCAGATAACAGATACACACCAGATACACACCAGATAACAGATACACACCAGATACACACCAGATACACACCAGATACAACCAGATACACACCAGATAACAGATACACACCAGATAACAGATACACACCAGATAACAGATACACACCAGATAACAGATACACACAGATACACACCAGATACACACCAGATACACACCAGATACACACCAGATACACACCAGATACACACCAGATAACAGATACACACCAGATAACAGATACCAGATAACAGATACACACCAGATAACAGATACACCAGATACACACAGATACACACCAGATACACACCAGATAACAGATACACACCAGATAACAGATACACACCAGATAACAGATACACACCAGATACACACCAGATAACAGATACACACCAGATACACACCAGATAACAGATACACACCAGATACACACCAGATAACAGATACACACCAGATACACACCAGATAACAGATACACACCAGATACACACCAGATAACAGATACACACCAGATAACAGATACACACCAGATAACAGATACACACCAGATAACAGATACACACCAGATACACACCAGATACACACCAGAACACACAGATACACGCCAGATACACACAGATACACACCAGATAACAGATACACACCAGATAACAGATACACACCAGATAACAGATACACACCAGATAACAGTCATTTGGACCTGACATTTAATTGCCATTAAACATTAGGCCAACCTAACTCACACACACCATACGATACACACACACACACACACCCCATACACACACACACACACACACACACACACCTACATACACACACACACACACCTTTACACACACACACACTTTACATACACACACATCCTCACACTTCCCACATTCACAGGCAGGCACACACATAGTCTGTGTACTGTATACTAAAGTGGTGTCATGTTTAATGTCAGCGTGCGACTGTGTCTGTCTGTCTGTCTGTGTGTGTGTTGTGTATGTGTGCGTATGTGTGTGTTGTGTGTATGTCTACAGTGTGTGTATGTGTGTGTCTCTGTGTGTGTGTGTGTGTGTGTGTGTGTGTGCTGTCTGTGTGTGTGTGTCTGTGTGTGTGTCTGTGTGTGTCTGTGTGTGTCTGTGTGTGTCTGAGTGTGTGTCTGAGTATGTGTATGTGTGTGTGTGTATGTCTGAAGTGTGTGTGTGTGTCTCTGGAGTGTGTGTCTGAGTGTGTGTCTGAGTGTGTGTGTGTCTCGTGTGTGTGTGTTGTCTGAGTGTGTCTGAGTGTGTTGTGTGTGTGTGTGTCTGAGTTGTGTGTGTGTGTATGTGTGTGTCTGTGTGTGTATGTCTGTGTGTGTGTGTGTGTCTGTGTGAGTGTGTGTCTGTGTGTGTGTCTGTGTGTTGTCTGTGTGTGTCTGTGTGTCTGTGTGTGTGTCTGTATGTGTGTGTGTGTGTCTGAGTGTGTGTTGTGTGTGTCTGAGTGTGTGTCTGAGTGTGTGTATGTGTGTAGTGTATGTCTGAGTGTGTGTCTGGTGTGTGTCTGAGTGTGTGTCTGAAGTGGGTGTGTTGTGTGTCTGAAGTATGTGTCTGAGTGTTGGTGTTCTGAGTGTGTGTCTGAGTGAGAGTTGTGTCTGAGTATATGTGTGTGTGTGTCTGTGTGTCTGAGTGTGCTGAGTGTGTGTGTGTGTGTGTCTGAAGTGTGTGTCTGAGTGTGTGTCTGAGTAGTGTGTGTGTGTCTGTCTGATGTGTGTCTGAGTGTGTTGTGTGTGTCTGGAGTGTGTGTCTGAGTATGTGTCTGAGCAGTGTGTGTGTGTCTGTTGTTTATGTGTGTGTGTTGTCTGAGTGTGTGTGTGTGTGTCTGAGTGTGTCTGTGATTGTGTGTGTGTGTCTGAGTGTGTGTATGTCATGTGGTGTGTGTATGTGTCTGAGTGTGTGTGTGTGTGTCTGAGTGTGTCTGAGTGTGTGTCTAAGTGTGTGTGTGTAGTATCTGAATGTGTGTTGTGTGTGTCTGAGTGTGTGTCTGAGTGTGTGTCTAGTTTATGTGTGTGTGTGTACTGAAGTGTGTGTCTGATGTGTGTCTGAGTGTGTGTCTGAGAGTGTGTCTGTAGTGTGTCTGAGTGTGTGTCTGAGTGTGTAGTGTGTGTCTGAGTGTGTCTGTGTGTGTGCTGTGGAGTGTGTGTCTGAGTGTGTGTCTGAGTGTGTGTCTGAGTCGTGTGTGTCTGAGTGTGTGTCTGAGTGTGTGTCTGAGTGTGTGTCTGAGTGTGTGTCTGAGTGTGTGTCTAAGTGTGTGTCTGAGTGTGTGTCTGGTGTGTGTGTCTGTTGTGTCTTGTGTCTGGGTGTGTCTGAGTGTGTGTCTGGTGTGTGTGTCTGAGTGTGTGTCTGAGTGTGTAGTGTGTTGATGTGTGTCTGAGTGTATGCTGTAGTGTGTGTCTGGTGTATGTCTGTGTGTGTGCTTAGTGTGTCTGAGTGTGTGTCTGAGTGTGTGTCTGAAGTGTGTGTCTGTGTGTGTGATGTCTGTGTGTGTCTGAGTATGTGTCTGATGTGTGTCTGGTGTGTGTCTGAGATGTGTTGTCTGGTGTGTCTGAATGTGTGTCTGAGTGTGTGTCTGAGTGTGTGTCTAGTGTGTGTCTGTGTGTGTCTGAGTGTGTGTCTGAGTGTGTGTCTGAAGTGTGTGTCTGAGTGTGTGTCTAGTGTGTGTCTGAGTGTGTATCTGAGTGTGTCTGGATGTGTGTCTGAGTGTGTATCTAGTGTGTGTCTGAGTGTGTGTCTGAGTGTGTGTCTGAGTGTGTGTCTGAGTGTGTGTCTGTGTGTGTGTCTGAAGTGTGTGTCTGGTATGTGTGTCGTGTGTGTGTCTGAGTGTGTGTCTGAGTGTGTGTCTGAGTGTGTGTCTGAGTGTGTGTCTGTGTGTGATGTGTGTCTGAGTGTGTGTCTGAGTGTGTGTCTGAGTGTGTGTCTGAGTGTGTGTTCTGTGTGTGTCTGAGTGTGTGTAGGAGTGTGTCTGAGTGTGTGTCTGAGTGTGTGTCTGAGTGTGTGTCTGAGTGTGTGTCTGTGTGTATCTGAGTGTGTCTGAGTGTGTGTCTGAGTGTGTGTCTGGAGTGTGTCTGAGTGTGTGTCTGAGTGTGTGTCTGAGTGTGTGTCTGAGTGTGTGTCTGAGTGTGTGTCTGAGTGTGTGTGTCTGTAGTGTGTCTGAGTGTGTGTCTGAGTGTGTGTCTGAGTGTGTGTCTGAGTGTGTCTGAGTGTGTGTCTGAGTGTGTGTCTGAGTGTGTGTCTGAGTGTGTGTCTGAGGTGTGTCTGAGTGTGTGTTCTGAGTGTGTGTCTGAGTGTGTGTCTGAGTGTGTGTCTGGAGTGTGTGTCTGAGTGTGTGTCTGTGTGTGTGTCTGTGTGTGTGTCTGTGTGTGTCTGAGTGTGTGTCTGTGTGTGTGTGTGTGTGTGTGTGTGAGTGTGTGTGTCTGAGTGTGTGTGTGTGTGTCTGAGTGTGTGTCTGTGTGTGTCTGAGTGTGTGTCTGAGTGTGTGTCTGAGTGTGTGTCTGTGTGTGTGTCTGAGTGTGTGTCTGAGTGTGTGTCTGAGTGTGTGTCTGAGTGTGTGTCTGAGTGTGTGTCTGAGTGTGTGTGTCTGAGTGTGTGTCTGAGTGTGTGTCTGAGTGTGTGTCTGAGTGTGTGTCTGAGTGTGTGTGTCTGAGTGTGTGTCTGAGTGTGTGTCTGAGTGTGTGTCTGAGTGTGTGTCTGAGTGTGTGTCTGAGTGTGTGTCTGAGTGTGTGTCTGAGTGTGTGTCTGAGTGTGTGTCTGAGTGTGTGTCTGAGTGTGTGTGTGTGTGTGTCTGAGTGTGTGTCTGAGTGTGTGTCTGAGTGTGTGTCTGAGTGTGTGTCTGTGTGTGTCTGAGTGTGTGTCTGAGTGTGTGTCTGAGTGTGTGTCTGAGTGTGTGTCTGAGTGTGTGTCTGAGTGTGTGTCTGAGTGTGTGTCTGAGTGTGTGCTGTGTGTCTGAGTGTGTCTGAGTGTGTGTCTGAGTGTGTGTCTGAGTGTGTGTCTGAGTGTGTGTCTGAGTGTGTGTCTGTGTGTGTCTGAGTGTGTGTCTGAGTGTGTGTCTGGGTGTGTGGTGTGTGTCTGAGTGTGTGTCTGAGTGTGTGTCTGTGTGTGTGTCTGAGTGTGTGTCTGAGTGTGTGTCTGAGTGTGTGTCTGAGTGTGTGTCTGGTGTGTCTGAGTGTGTGTCTGTGTGTCTGAGTGTGTGTCTGAGTGTGTGTCTGAGTGTGTGTCTGAGTGTGTGTCTGGTGTGTCTGAGTGTGTGTCTGAGTGTGTCTGGAGTGTGGCTGAGTGTGTGTGTCTGAGTGTGTGTCTGAGTGTGTGTCTGTGTGTGTATCTGAGTGTGTGTCTGAGTGTGTGTCTGAGTGTGTGTCTGAGTGTGTGTCTGTGTGTGTCTGAGTGTGTGTCTGAGTGTGTGTCTGAGTGTGTGTCTGAGTGTGTGGTCTGAGTGTGTGTCTGAGTGTGTGTCTGAGTGTGTGTCTGAGTGTGTGTCTGAGTGTGTGTCTGAGTGTGTGTCTGTGTGTGTGTATGTGTGTGTGTCTGTGTGTGTGTCTGTGTGTGTCTGTGTGTGTCTGAGTGTTTGTCTGAGTGTGTGTCTGAGTGTGTGTCTGTGTGTGTGTCTGAGTGTGTGTCTGTGTGTGTCTGAGTGTGTGTCTGAGTGTGTGTCTGAGTGTGTGTCTGAGTGTGTGTCTGAGATGTGTGTCTGAGGTGTGTCTGAGTGTGTGTCTGGTGTGTCTGGTGTGTGTCTGGTGTGTCTGAGGTGTGTGTGTGTGTGTGTCTGAGTGTGTGTCTGAGTGTGTCTGAGTGTGTGTGAGTGTGTGTCTGAGTGTGTGTCAGTGTGTGTCTGAGTGTGTGTCTGAGTGTGTGTCTGAGTGTGTGTCTGAGTGTGTGTCTGAGTGTGTGTCTGAGTGTGTGTGTGTGTGTGTGTGTCTGAGTGTGTGTCTGAGTGTGTGTGTCTGAGTGTGTGTCTGAGTGTCTGTGTGTGTGTCTGAGTGTGTGTCTGAGTGTGTGTCTAGTGTGTGTCTGAGGTGTGTGTCTGAGTGTGTGTCTGAGTGTGTGTGTGTGTGTGTCTGAGTGTGTGTCTAGTGTGTGTCTGAGTGTGTGTCTGAGTGTGTGTCTGAGTGTGTGTCTGAGTGTGTGTCTGAGTGTGTGTCTGAGTGTGTGTCTGTGTGTGTGTCTGAGTGTGTCTGAGTGTGTGTCTGTGTGTCTGAGTGTGTGTCTGAGTGTGTGTGTGTGTGTGTCTGAGTGTGTGTGTGTGTGTGTGTCTGAGTGTGTGTCTGTGTGTGTCTGAGTGTGTGTCTGAGTGTGTGTCTGAGTGTGTGTCTGAGTGTCGTGTGTCTGGTGTGTGTCTGAGTGTGTGTCTGAGTGTGTGTCGGTGTGTGTCTGAGTGTGTGTCTGAGTGTGTGTCTGAGTGTGTGTCTGAGTGTGTGTCTGTGTGTGTGTCTGAGTGTGTGTCTGAGTGTGTGTCTGAGTGTGTCTGTGTGTCGTGGTCTGTGTGTGTCTGAGTGTGTGTCTGAGTGTAGTGTGTGTCTGAGTGTGTGTCTGTGTGTGTGTGTCTGAGTGTGTGTCTGAGTGTGTGTATGTGTGTGTCTGAGGTGTGTGTCTGGTGTGTGTAGCCTGAGTGTGTGTCTGAGTGTGTGTCTGAGTGTGTGTGTGTGTGTGTGTGTGTCTGAGTGTGTGTCTGAGTGTGTGTCTGAGTGTGTGTCTGTGTGTGTGTCTGAGTGTGTGCTTCTGAGTGTGTGTCTGAGTGTGTGTCTGAGTGTGTGTCTGAGTGTGTGTCTGAGTGTGTCAGTGTGTGATCTGAGTGTGTGTCTGAGTGTGTGCTGAGTGTGTGTCTGAGTGTGTCTGAGTTTGTGTCTGAGTGTGTGTCTGTGTGTGTCTTGAGTGTGTGTCTGATGTGTGTGTCTGAGTGTGTGTCTGAGTGTGTGTCTGAGTTGTGTGTCTGAGTGTGTGTCTGAGTGTGTGTGTCTGAGTGCTGTGTCTGTGTGTGTGTCTGAGTGTGTGTCTGATGTGTGTGTCTGTGTGTGTGTCTGAGTGTGTGTCTGAGTGTGTGTCTGAGTGTGTGTCTGAGGTGTGTGTCTGAGTGTGTGTCTGAGTGTGTGTCTGTGTGTGTGTCTGAGTGTGTGTCTGAGTGTGTGTCTGATGTGTGTGTCTGAGTGTGTGTCTGAGTGTGTGTCTGAGTGTGTGTCTGAGTGTGTGTCTGAGTGTGTGCCGAGTGTGTGTGTGTGTGTGTGTCTGAGTGTGTGTGTCTGAGTGTGTGTCTGAGTGTGTGTCTGAGTGTGTGTGTGTGTGTGTGTGTGTGTCTGAGTGTGTGTCTGAGTGTGTGTCTGAGTGTGTGTCTGAGTGTGTGTCTGAGTGTGTGTCTGAGTGTGTGTCTGAGTGTGTGTGTGTGTGTGTGTGTCTGAGTGTGTGTCTGAGTGTGTGTCTGAGTGTGTGTCTGTGTGTGTGTCTGAGTGTGTGTCTGGTGTGTGTCTGAGTG